>NW_026968942.1:0-61731 GCF_028390025.1 Pseudophryne corroboree
GAAAGAAAAAACACAAACATGATTGTGCATTTAAGTTGTCAGCACACATCTGCTTTGGTTCAAATGCACTGCATATCTTCCTTCAGTCAGCCAACAAAACAGCAATGGAAAAGATTAACATACTGTTGGTAAAGCAGTTGCACCAAATTGATTTTCTGCAATATAGCATGATAATCCATACTGACAGCTCTGGATAGTACCAGCACATTTCTTGCTGGACTTGGTAATGCAAAGAACACAGTAAACAGCTTCACTTTTTCCTCAAAAATAAATAATTGACTATTAAAAACCTAACAGTCTTAAATTAGAACATCAGTAAGCACCACTGGCATAATGGATAAGTCACTGCCCTCCTAAGCCAGGGGGTCCAAGTCCCATATGGGGTGGAAGTCATTACAGCAAGTGTCTCATCACTAGAGTTGATATTTTATCCTTGCTTCAACTGTAAAACAGTCTTGCAGTGTTTAGCTTGTAAAAAATGACCACAGAAGCTAAAATATGACATTAATTATGATAACATTGTTGTTGTTGTTTTTTAAACCTTTTCTATCACCGTGGACAGCTTATTCAAGTACCATCTGGCATGCATGTTCCTTTGTTGCTCATCATTCATCACCAAAAATTATTTTCTTTTTCAATTCTTATGACTGTACCGATTGTATTGAATAAAATCCACATCTAGCATAACCAATCAATGCTGCAAAGTGCTCCAGTGGCGCAATTGGTCAGCGCACGGTATTTATAAGATAGTATCTGTTGAGCAATGTCGAGGTTGTGAGTTCAAGCCTCACCTGGAGCATCTTTGTATACTGTTTTTTTTTCCTTTTCTTATGTCATTAGTCATTGATTATAAACTGCTTCCTTAATATTTAATATGATATTACAAAGGATGGAAGAAAGAAAGAAAAAACACAAACATGATTGTGCATTTAAGTTGTCAGCACACATCTGCTTTGGTTCAAATGCACTGCATATCTTCCTTCAGTCAGCCAACAAAACAGCAATGGAAAAGATTAACATACTGTTGGTAAAGCAGTTGCATCAAATTGATTTTCTGCAATATAGCATGATAATCCATACTGACAGCTCTGGATAGTACCAGCACATTTCTTGTTGGACTTGGTAATGCAAAGAACACAGTAAACAGCTTCACTTTTTCCTCAAAAATAAATAATTGACTATTAAAAACCTAACAGTCTTAAATAAGAACATCAGTAAGCACCACTGGCATAATGGATAAGTCACTGCCCTCCTAAGCCAGGGGGTCCAAGTCCCATATGGGGTGGAAGTCATTACAGCAAGTGTCTCATCACTAGAGTTGATATTTTATCCTTGCTTCAACAGTAAAACAGTCTTGCAGTGTTTAGCTTGTAAAAAATGACCACAGAAGCTAAAATATGACATTAATTAAGATAACATTGTTGTTGTTGTTGTTTTTTAAACCTTTTCTATCACCGTGGACAGCTTATTCAAGTACCATCTGGCATGCATGTTCCTTTGTTGCTCATCATTCATCACCAAAAATTATTTTCTTTTTCAATTCTTATGACTGTACTGATTGTATTAAATAAAATCCACATCTAGCATTACCAATCAAAGCTGAAAATTGCTCCAGTGGCGCAATTGGTCAGCGCGTGGTACTTATAAGATGGTATCTGTTGAGCAATGCCGAGGTTGTGAGTTCAAGCCTCACCTGGAGCATATTTGTATGCTGTTTTTTTTTCTTTTCTTATGTCATTAGTCATTGATTATAAACTGCTACCTTAATATTTAATATGATATTACAAAGGATGGAAGAAAGAAAGAAAAAACACAAACATGATTGTGCATTTAAGTTGTCAGCACACATCTGCTTTGGTTCAAATGCACTGCATATCTTCCTTCAGTCAGCCAACAAAACAGCAATGGAAAAGATTAACATACTGTTGGTAAAGCAGTTGCACCAAATTGATTTTCTGCAATATAGCATGATAATCCATACTGACAGCTCTGGATAGTACCAGCACATTTCTTGCTGGACTTGGTAATGCAAAGAACACAGTAAACAGCTTCACTTTTTCCTCAAAAATAAATAATTGACTATTAAAAACCTAACAGTCTTAAATTAGAACATCAGTAAGCACCACTGGCATAATGGATAAGTCACTGCCCTCCTAAGCCAGGGGGTCCAAGTCCCATATGGGGTGGAAGTCATTACAGCAAGTGTCTCATCACTAGAGTTGATATTTTATCCTTGCTTCAACTGTAAAACAGTCTTGCAGTGTTTAGCTTGTAAAAAATGACCACAGAAGCTAAAATATGACATTAATTATGATAACATTGTTGTTGTTGTTTTTTAAACCTTTTCTATCACCGTGGACAGCTTATTCAAGTACCATCTGGCATGCATGTTCCTTTGTTGCTCATCATTCATCACCAAAAATTATTTTCTTTTTCAATTCTTATGACTGTACCGATTGTATTGAATAAAATCCACATCTAGCATAACCAATCAATGCTGCAAAGTGCTCCAGTGGCGCAATTGGTCAGCGCACGGTATTTATAAGATAGTATCTGTTGAGCAATGTCGAGGTTGTGAGTTCAAGCCTCACCTGGAGCATCTTTGTATACTGTTTTTTTTTCCTTTTCTTATGTCATTAGTCATTGATTATAAACTGCTTCCTTAATATTTAATATGATATTACAAAGGATGGAAGAAAGAAAGAAAAAACACAAACATGATTGTGCATTTAAGTTGTCAGCACACATCTGCTTTGGTTCAAATGCACTGCATATCTTCCTTCAGTCAGCCAACAAAACAGCAATGGAAAAGATTAACATACTGTTGGTAAAGCAGTTGCATCAAATTGATTTTCTGCAATATAGCATGATAATCCATACTGACAGCTCTGGATAGTACCAGCACATTTCTTGTTGGACTTGGTAATGCAAAGAACACAGTAAACAGCTTCACTTTTTCCTCAAAAATAAATAATTGACTATTAAAAACCTAACAGTCTTAAATAAGAACATCAGTAAGCACCACTGGCATAATGGATAAGTCACTGCCCTCCTAAGCCAGGGGGTCCAAGTCCCATATGGGGTGGAAGTCATTACAGCAAGTGTCTCATCACTAGAGTTGATATTTTATCCTTGCTTCAACAGTAAAACAGTCTTGCAGTGTTTAGCTTGTAAAAAATGACCACAGAAGCTAAAATATGACATTAATTAAGATAACATTGTTGTTGTTGTTGTTTTTTAAACCTTTTCTATCACCGTGGACAGCTTATTCAAGTACCATCTGGCATGCATGTTCCTTTGTTGCTCATCATTCATCACCAAAAATTATTTTCTTTTTCAATTCTTATGACTGTACTGATTGTATTAAATAAAATCCACATCTAGCATTACCAATCAAAGCTGAAAATTGCTCCAGTGGCGCAATTGGTCAGCGCGTGGTACTTATAAGATGGTATCTGTTGAGCAATGCCGAGGTTGTGAGTTCAAGCCTCACCTGGAGTATCTTTGTATACTATTTTTTTTCCTTTTCTTATGTCATTAGTCATTGATTATAAACTGCTACCTTAATATTTAATATGATATTACAAAGGATGGAAGAAAGAAAGAAAAAACACAAACATGATTGTGCATTTAAGTTGTCAGCACACATCTGCTTTGGTTCAAATGCACTGCATATCTTCCTTCAGTCAGCCAACAAAACAGCAATGGAAAAGATTAACATACTGTTGGTAAAGCAGTTGCATTAAATTGATTTTCTGCAATATAGCATGATAATCCATACTGACAGCTCTGGATAGTACCAGCACATTTCTTCCTGGACTTGGTAATGCAAAGAACACAGTAAACAGCTTCAATTTTATTCAAAAATAAATAATTGACTATTAAAAACCTATCAGTCTTAAATAAGGACATCAGTAAGCACCACTGGCATAATGGATAAGGAACTGTTCTCCTAAGCCAGTGCTTGTGGGTTTAAGTCCCGTCGGAGTTGGAAGTCATTACAGCAAGTGTCTCATCACTAGAGTTGATATTTTATCCTTGCTTCAACTGTAAAACAGTCTTGCAGTGTTTAGCTTGCAAAAAATGACCACAGAAGCTAAAATATGACATTAATTATAATAACATTGTTGTTGTTGTTTTTTAAACCTTTTCTATCACCGTGGACAGCTTATTCAAGTGCCATCTGGCATGCATGTTCCTTTGTTGCTCATCATTCATCACCAAAAATGATTTTCTTTTTCAATTCTTATGACTGCACTGATTGTATTGAATAAAATCCACATCTAGCAAAACCAACTAATGCTGCAAAGTGCTCCAGAGGTGCAATTGGTCAGCGCGCGGTACTTATAAGACAGTATCTGTTGAGCAATGCCAAGCTTGTGAGTTCAAGCCTCACCTGGAGCATCTTTGTATACTGTTTTTTTTCCTTTTCTTATGTCATTAGTCATTGATTATAAACTGCTACCTTAATATTTAATATGATATTACAAACGATGGAAGAAAGAAAGAAAAAGCACAAACATGATTGTGCATTTAAGTTGTCAGCACACATCTGCTTTGGTTCAAATGCACTGCATATCTTCCTTCAGTCAGCCAACAAAACAGCAATGGAAAAGATTAACATACTGTTGGTAAAGCAGTTGCATCAAATTGATTTTCTGCAATATAGCATGATAATCCATACTGACAGCTCTGGATAGTACCAGCACATTTCTTGCTGGACTTGGTAATGCAAAGAACACAGTAAACAGCTTCACTTTTTCCTCAAAAATAAATAATTGACTATTAAAAACCTAACAGTCTTAAATAAGAACATCAGTAAGCACCACTTGCATAATGGATAAGTCACTGCCCTCCTAAGCCAGGGGGTCCAAGTCCCATATGGGGTGGAAGTCATTACAGCAAGTGTCTCATCACTAGAGTTGATATTTTATCCTTGCTTCAACAGTAAAACAGTCTTGCAGTGTTTAGCTTGTAAAAAATGACCACAGAAGCTAAAATATGACATTAATTATGATAACATTGTTGTTGTTGTTTTTTAAACCTTTTCTATCACCGTGGACAGCTTATTCAAGTACCATCTGGCATGCATGTTCCTTTGTTGCTCATCATTCATCACCAAAAATGATTTTCTTTTTCAATTCTTATGACTGTACTGATTGTATTGAATAAAATCCAAATCTAGCATAACCAATCAATGCAGCAAAGTGCTCCAGTAGTGCAATTGGTCAGCGCACGGTACTTATAAGACAGTATCTGTTGAGCAATGCCGAGGTTGTGAGTTCAAGCCTCACCTGGAGCATCTTTGTATACTGTTTTTTTCCCTTTTCTTATGTCATTAGTCATTGATTATAAACTGCTACCTTAATATTTAATATGATATTACAAAGGATGGAAGAAAGAAAGAAAAAACACAAACATGATTGTGCATTTAAGTTGTCAGTACACATCTGCTTTGGTTCAAATGCACTGTATATCTTCCTTCAGTCAGCCAACAAAACAGCAATGGAAAAGATTAACATACTGTTGGTAAAGCAGTTGCATCAAATTGATTTTCTGCAATATAGCATGATAATCCATACTGACAGCTCTGGATAGTACCAGCACATTTCTTCCAGGACTTGGTAATGCAAAGAACACAGTAAACAGCTTCAATTTTATTCAAAAATAAATAATTGACTATTAAAAACCTATCAGTCTTAATTAAGGACATCAGTAAGCACCACTGGCATAATGGATAAGGCACTGTTCTCCTAAGCCAGTGCTTGTGGGTTTAAGTCCCGTCTGAGTTGGAAGTCATTACAGCAAGTGTCTCATCACTAGAGTTGATATTTTATCCTTGCTTCAACTGTAAAACAGTCTTGCAGTGTTTAGCTTGCAAAAAATGACCACAAAAGCTAAAATATGACATTAATTATGATAACATTGTTGTTGTTGTTTTTTAAACCTTTTCTATCACCGTGGACAGCTTATTCAAGTGCCATCTGGCATGCATGTTCCTTTGTTGCTCATCATTCATCACCAAAAATGATTTTCTTTTTCAATTCTTATGACTGTACTGATTGTATTGAATAAAATCCACATCTAGCAAAACCAACTAATGCTGCAAAGTGCTTCAGTGGTGCAATTGGTCAGCGCGCGGTTCTTATAAGACAGTATATGTTGAGCAATGCCGAGGTTGTGAGTTCAAGCCTTACCTGGAGCATATTTGTATGCTGTTTTTTTTTCTTTTCTTATGTCATTAGTCATTGATTATAAACTGCTACCTTAATATTTAATATGATATTACAAAGGATGGAAGAAAGAAAGAAAAAACACAAACATGATTGTGCATTTAAGTTGTCAGCACACATCTGCTTTGGTTCAAATGCACTGCATATCTTCCTTCAGTCAGCCAACAAAACAGCAATGGAAAAGATTAACATACTGTTGGTAAAGCAGTTGCATCAAATTGATTTTCTGCAATATAGCATGATAATCCATACTGACAGCTCTGGATAGTACCAGCACATTTCTTCCAGGACTTGGTAATGCAAAGAACACAGTAAACAGCTTCAATTTTATTCAAAAATAAATAATTGACTATTAAAAACCTATCAGTCTTAATTAAGGACATCAGTAAGCACCACTGGCATAATGGATAAGGCACTGTTCTCCTAAGCCAGTGCTTGTGGGTTTAAGTCCCGTCTGAGTTGGAAGTCATTACAGCAAGTGTCTCATCACTAGAGTTGATATTTTATCCTTGCTTCAACTGTAAAACAGTCTTGCAGTGTTTAGCTTGTAAAAAATGACCACAGAAGCTAAAATATGACATTAATTATGATAACATTGTTGTTGTTGTTTTTTAAACCTTTTCTATCACCGTGGATAGCTTATTCAAGTACCATCTGGCATGCATGTTCCTTTGTTGCTCATCATTCATCACCAAAAATTATTTTCTTTTTCAATTCTTATGACTGTACTGATTGTATTGAATAAAATCCACATCTAGCATAACCAATCAATGCTGCAAAGTGCTCCAGTGGCGCAATTGGTCAGCGCACGGTATTTATAAAATAGTATCTGTTGAGCAATGTCGAGGTTGTGAGTTCAAGCCTCACCTGGAGCATCTTTGTATACTGTTTTTTTTTTCCTTTTCTTATGTCATTAGTCATTGATTATAAACTGCTTCCTTAATATTTAATATGATATTACAAAGGATGGAAGAAAGAAAGAAAAAACACAAACATGATTGTGCATTTAAGTTGTCAGCACACATCTGCTTTGGTTCAAATGCACTGCATATCTTCCTTCAGTCAGCCAACAAAACAGCAATGGAAAAGATTAACATACTGTTGGTAAAGCAGTTGCATCAAATTGATTTTCTGCAATATAGCATGATAATCCATACTGACTGCTCTGGATAGTACCAGCACATTTCTTGTTCGACTTAGTAATGCAAAGAACACAGTAAACAGCTTCACTTTTTCCTCAAAAATAAATAATTGACTATTAAAAACCTAACAGTCTTAAATAAGAATATCAGTAAGCACCACTGGCATAATGGATAAGTCACTGCCCTCCTAAGCCAGGGGGTCCAAGTCCCATATGGGGTGGAAGTCATTACAGCAAGTGTCTCATCACTAGAGTTGATATTTTATCCTTGCTTCAACAGTAAAACAGTCTTGCAGTGTTTAGCTTGTAAAAAATGACCACAGAAGCTAAAATATGACATTAATTAAGATAACATTGTTGTTGTTGTTGTTGTTGTTTTTTAAACCTTTTCTATCACCGTGGACAGCTTATTCAAGTACCATCTGGCATGCATGTTCCTTTGTTGCTCATCATTCATCACCAAAAATGATTTTCTTTTTCAATTCTTATGACTGTACTGATTGTATTAAATAAAATCCACATCTAGCATTACCAATCAAAGCTGAAAATTGCTCCAGTGGCGCAATTGGTCAGCGCGTGGTACTTATAAGATGGTATCTGTTGAGCAATGCCGAGGTTGTGAGTTCAAGCCTCACCTGGAGTATCTTTGTATACTATTTTTTTTCCTTTTCTTATGTCATTAGTCATTGATTATAAACTGCTACCTTAATATTTAATATGATATTACAAAGGATGGAAGAAAGAAAGAAAAAACACAAACATGATTGTGCATTTAAGTTGTCAGCACACATCTGCTTTGGTTCAAATGCACTGCATATCTTCCTTCAGTCAGCCAACAAAACAGCAATGGAAAAGATTAACATACTGTTGGTAAAGCAGTTGCATTAAATTGATTTTCTGCAATATAGCATGATAATCCATACTGACAGCTCTGGATAGTACCAGCACATTTCTTCCAGGACTTGGTAATGCAAAGAACACAGTAAACAGCTTCAATTTTATTCAAAAATAAATAATTGACTATTAAAAACCTATCAGTCTTAAATAAGGACATCAGTAAGCACCACTGGCATAATGGATAAGGAACTGTTCTCCTAAGCCAGTGCTTGTGGGTTTAAGTCCCGTCGGAGTTGGAAGTCATTACAGCAAGTGTCTCATCACTAGAGTTGATATTTTATCCTTGCTTCAACTGTAAAACAGTCTTGCAGTGTTTAGCTTGCAAAAAATGACCACAGAAGCTAAAATATGACATTAATTATAATAACATTGTTGTTGTTGTTTTTTAAACCTTTTCTATCACCGTGGACAGCTTATTCAAGTGCCATCTGGCATGCATGTTCCTTTGTTGCTCATCATTCATCACCAAAAATGATTTTCTTTTTCAATTCTTATGACTGCACTGATTGTATTGAATAAAATCCACATCTAGCAAAACCAACTAATGCTGCAAAGTGCTCCAGTGGTGCAATTGGTCAGCGCGCGGTACTTATAAGACAGTATCTGTTGAGCAATGCCAAGCTTGTGAGTTCAAGCCTCACCTGGAGCATCTTTGTATACTGTTTTTTTTCCTTTTCTTATGTCATTAGTCATTGATTATAAACTGCTACCTTAATATTTAATATGATATTACAAACGATGGAAGAAAGAAAGAAAAAGCACAAACATGATTGTGCATTTAAGTTGTCAGCACACATCTGCTTTGGTTCAAATGCACTGCATATCTTCCTTCAGTCAGCCAACAAAACAGCAATGGAAAAGATTAACATACTGTTGGTAAAGCAGTTGCATCAAATTGATTTTCTGCAATATAGCATGATAATCCATACTGACAGCTCTGGATAGTACCAGCACATTTCTTGCTGGACTTGGTAATGCAAAGAACACAGTAAACAGCTTCACTTTTTCCTCAAAAATAAATAATTGACTATTAAAAACCTAACAGTCTTAAATAAGAACATCAGTAAGCACCACTTGCATAATGGATAAGTCACTGCCCTCCTAAGCCAGGGGGTCCAAGTCCCATATGGGGTGGAAGTCATTACAGCAAGTGTCTCATCACTAGAGTTGATATTTTATCCTTGCTTCAACAGTAAAACAGTCTTGCAGTGTTTAGCTTGTAAAAAATGACCACAGAAGCTAAAATATGACATTAATTATGATAACATTGTTGTTGTTGTTTTTTAAACCTTTTCTATCACCGTGGACAGCTTATTCAAGTACCATCTGGCATGCATGTTCCTTTGTTGCTCATCATTCATCACCAAAAATGATTTTCTTTTTCAATTCTTATGACTGTACTGATTGTATTGAATAAAATCCACATCTAGCATAACCAATCAATGCTGCAAAGTGCTCCAGTGGCGCAATTGGTCAGCGCACTGTATTTATAAGACAGTATCTGTTGAGCAATGCCGAGGTTGTGAGTTCTAGCCTCACCTAGAGCATCTTTGTATACTGTTTTTTTTTTTCCTTTTCTTATGTCATTAGTCATTGATTATAAACTGCTACCTTAATATTTAATATGATATTCAAAAGGATGGAAGAAAGAAAGAAAAAACACAAACATGATTGTGCATTTAAGTTGTCAGCACACATCTGCTTTGGTTCAAATGCACTGCATATCTTCCTTCAGTCAGCCAACAAAACAGCAATGGAAAAGATTAACATACTGTTGGTAAAGCAGTTGCATCAAATTGATTTTCTGCAATATAGCATGATAATCCATACTGACAGCTCTGGATAGTACCAGCACATTTCTTGCTGGACTTGGTAATGCAAAGAACACAGTAAACAGCTACACTTTTTCCTCAAAAATAAATAATTGACTATTAAAAACCTAACAGTCTTAAATAAGAACACCAGTAAGCACCACTGGCATAATGGATAAGTCACTGCCCTCCTAAGCCAGGGGGTCCAAGTCTCATATGGGGTGGAAGTAATTACAGCAAGTGTCTCATCACTAGAGTTGATATTTTATCCTTGCTTCAACAGTAAAACAGTCTTGCAGTGTTTAGCTTGTAAAAAATGACCACAGAAGCTAAAATATGACATTAATTAAGATAACATTGTTGTTGTTGTTGTTGTTGTTGTTGTTGTTGTTTTTTAAACCTTTTCTATCACCGTGGACAGCTTATTCAAGTACCATCTGGCATGCATGTTCCTTTGTTGCTCATCATTCATCACCAAAAATGATTTTCTTTTTCAATTCTTATGACTGTACTGATTGTATTAAATAAAATCCACATCTAGCATTACCAATCAAAGCTGCAAAGTGCTCCAGTGGCGCAATTGGTCAGTGCGTGGTACTTATAAGACGGTATCTGTTGAGCAATGCCGAGGTTGTGAGCATCTTTGTATACTGTTTTTTTTTCTTTTTCTTATGTCATTAGTCATTGATTATAAACTGCTACCTTAATATTTAATATGATATTACAAAGGATGGAAGAAAGAAAGAAAAAACACAAACATGATTGTGCATTTAAGTTGTCAGCACACATCTGCTTTGGTTCAAATGCACTGCATATCTTCCTTCAGTCAGCCAACAAAACAGCAATGGAAAAGATTAACATACTGTTGGTAAAGCAGTTGCATCAAATTGATTTTCTGCAATATAGCATGATAATCCATACTGACAGCTCTGGATAGTACCAGCACATTTCTTGCTGGACTTGGTAATGCAAAGAACACAGTAAACAGCTTCACTTTTTCCTCAAAAATAAATAATTGACTATTAAAAACCTAACAGTCTTAAATAAGAACATCAGTAAGCACCACTTGCATAATGGATAAGTCACTGCCCTCCTAAGCCAGGGGGTCCAAGTCCCATATGGGGTGGAAGTCATTACAGCAAGTGTCTCATCACTAGAGTTGATATTTTATCCTTGCTTCAACAGTAAAACAGTCTTGCAGTGTTTAGCTTGTAAAAAATGACCACAGAAGCTAAAATATGACATTAATTATGATAACATTGTTGTTGTTGTTTTTTAAACCTTTTCTATCACCGTGGACAGCTTATTCAAGTACCATCTGGCATGCATGTTCCTTTGTTGCTCATCATTCATCACCAAAAATGATTTTCTTTTTCAATTCTTATGACTGTACTGATTGTATTGAATAAAATCCACATCTAGCATAACCAATCAATGCTGCAAAGTGCTCCAGTGGCGCAATTGGTCAGCGCACTGTATTTATAAGACAGTATCTGTTGAGCAATGCCGAGGTTGTGAGTTCTAGCCTCACCTAGAGCATCTTTGTATACTGTTTTTTTTTTCCTTTTCTTATGTCATTAGTCATTGATTATAAACTGCTACCTTAATATTTAATATGATATTCAAAAGGATGGAAGAAAGAAAGAAAAAACACAAACATGATTGTGCATTTAAGTTGTCAGCACACATCTGCTTTGGTTCAAATGCACTGCATATCTTCCTTCAGTCAGCCAACAAAACAGCAATGGAAAAGATTAACATACTGTTGGTAAAGCAGTTGCATCAAATTGATTTTCTGCAATATAGCATGATAATCCATACTGACAGCTCTGGATAGTACCAGCACATTTCTTGCTGGACTTGGTAATGCAAAGAACACAGTAAACAGCTACACTTTTTCCTCAAAAATAAATAATTGACTATTAAAAACCTAACAGTCTTAAATAAGAACACCAGTAAGCACCACTGGCATAATGGATAAGTCACTGCCCTCCTAAGCCAGGGGGTCCAAGTCCCATATGGGGTGGAAGTCATTACAGCAAGTGTCTCATCACTAGAGTTGATATTTTATCCTTGCTTCAACAGTAAAACAGTCTTGCAGTGTTTAGCTTGTAAAAAATGACCACAGAAGCTAAAATATGACATTAATTAAGATAACATTGTTGTTGTTGTTGTTGTTGTTGTTGTTGTTGTTTTTTTAAACCTTTTCTATCACCGTGGACAGCTTATTCAAGTACCATCTGGCATGCATGTTCCTTTGTTGCTCATCATTCATCACCAAAAATGATTTTCTTTTTCAATTCTTATGACTGTACTGATTGTATTAAATAAAATCCACATCTAGCATTACCAATCAAAGCTGCAAAGTGCTCCAGTGGCGCAATTGGTCAGTGCGTGGTACTTATAAGACGGTATCTGTTGAGCAATGCCGAGGTTGTGAGCATCTTTGTATACTGTTTTTTTTTCTTTTTCTTATGTCATTAGTCATTGATTATAAACTGCTACCTTAATATTTAATATGATATTACAAAGGATGGAAGAAAGAAAGAAAAAACACAAACATGATTGTGCATTTAAGTTGTCAGCACACATCTGCTTTGGTTCAAATGCACTGCATATCTTCCTTCAGTCAGCCAACAAAACAGCAATGGAAAAGATTAACATACTGTTGGTAAAGCAGTTGCATCAAATTGATTTTCTGCAATATAGCATGATAATCCATACTGACAGCTCTGGATAGTACCAGCACATTTCTTGCTGGACTTGGTAATGCAAAGAACACAGTAAACAGCTTCACTTTTTCCTCAAAAATAAATAATTGACTATTAAAAACCTAA
This sequence comes from Pseudophryne corroboree, assembly GCF_028390025.1. Taxonomy (NCBI): domain Eukaryota; kingdom Metazoa; phylum Chordata; class Amphibia; order Anura; family Myobatrachidae; genus Pseudophryne; species Pseudophryne corroboree. The sequence continues at coordinate 12,920 of NW_026968942.1, forward strand.
CAGTCTTAAATAAGAACACCAGTAAGCACCACTGGCATAATGGATAAGTCACTGCCCTCCTAAGCCAGGGGGTCCAAGTCCCATATGGGGTGGAAGTCATTACAGCAAGTGTCTCATCACTAGAGTTGATATTTTATCCTTGCTTCAACAGTAAAACAGTCTTGCAGTGTTTAGCTTGTAAAAAATGACCACAGAAGCTAAAATATGACATTAATTATGATAACATTGTTGTTGTTGTTTTTTAAACCTTTTCTATCACCGTGGACAGCTTATTCAAGTACCATCTGGCATGCATGTTCCTTTGTTGCTCATCATTCATCACCAAAAATGATTTTCTTTTTCAATTCTTATGACTGTACTGATTGTATTGAATAAAATCCACATCTAGCATAACCAATCAATGCTGCAAAGTGCTCCAGTGGCGCAATTGGTCAGCGCACTGTATTTATAAGACAGTATCTGTTGAGCAATGCCGAGGTTGTGAGTTCTAGCCTCACCTAGAGCATCTTTGTATACTGTTTTTTTTTCCTTTTCTTATGTCATTAGTCATTGATTATAAACTGCTACCTTAATATTTAATATGATATTCAAAAGGATGGAAGAAAGAAAGAAAAAACACAAACATGATTGTGCATTTAAGTTGTCAGCACACATCTGCTTTGGTTCAAATGCACTGCATATCTTCCTTCAGTCAGCCAACAAAACAGCAATGGAAAAGATTAACATACTGTTGGTAAAGCAGTTGCATCAAATTGATTTTCTGCAATATAGCATGATAATCCATACTGACAGCTCTGGATAGTACCAGCACATTTCTTGCTGGACTTGGTAATGCAAAGAACACAGTAAACAGCTACACTTTTTCCTCAAAAATAAATAATTGACTATTAAAAACCTAACAGTCTTAAATAAGAACACCAGTAAGCACCACTGGCATAATGGATAAGTCACTGCCCTCCTAAGCCAGGGGGTCCAAGTCCCATATGGGGTGGAAGTCATTACAGCAAGTGTCTCATCACTAGAGTTGATATTTTATCCTTGCTTCAACAGTAAAACAGTCTTGCAGTGTTTAGCTTGTAAAAAATGACCACAGAAGCTAAAATATGACATTAATTAAGATAACATTGTTGTTGTTGTTGTTGTTGTTGTTGTTTTTTTAAACCTTTTCTATCACCGTGGACAGCTTATTCAAGTACCATCTGGCATGCATGTTCCTTTGTTGCTCATCATTCATCACCAAAAATGATTTTCTTTTTCAATTCTTATGACTGTACTGATTGTATTAAATAAAATCCACATCTAGCATTACCAATCAAAGCTGCAAAGTGCTCCAGTGGCGCAATTGGTCAGTGCGTGGTACTTATAAGACGGTATCTGTTGAGCAATGCCGAGGTTGTGAGCATCTTTGTATACTGTTTTTTTTTCTTTTTCTTATGTCATTAGTCATTGATTATAAACTGCTACCTTAATATTTAATATGATATTACAAAGGATGGAAGAAAGAAAGAAAAAACACAAACATGATTGTGCATTTAAGTTGTCAGCACACATCTGCTTTGGTTCAAATGCACTGCATATCTTCCTTCAGTCAGCCAACAAAACAGCAATGGAAAAGATTAACATACTGTTGGTAAAGCAGTTGCATCAAATTGATTTTCTGCAATATAGCATGATAATCCATACTGACAGCTCTGGATAGTACCAGCACATTTCTTGCTGGACTTGGTAATGCAAAGAACACAGTAAACAGCTTCACTTTTTCCTCAAAAATAAATAATTGACTATTAAAAACCTAACAGTCTTAAATAAGAACATCAGTAAGCACCACTTGCATAATGGATAAGTCACTGCCCTCCTAAGCCAGGGGGTCCAAGTCCCATATGGGGTGGAAGTCATTACAGCAAGTGTCTCATCACTAGAGTTGATATTTTATCCTTGCTTCAACAGTAAAACAGTCTTGCAGTGTTTAGCTTGTAAAAAATGACCACAGAAGCTAAAATATGACATTAATTATGATAACATTGTTGTTGTTGTTTTTTAAACCTTTTCTATCACCGTGGACAGCTTATTCAAGTACCATCTGGCATGCATGTTCCTTTGTTGCTCATCATTCATCACCAAAAATGATTTTCTTTTTCAATTCTTATGACTGTACTGATTGTATTGAATAAAATCCACATCTAGCATAACCAATCAATGCTGTAAAGTGCTCCAGTGGCGCAATTGGTCAGCGCACGGTATTTATAAGACAGTATCTGTTGAGCAATGCCGAGGTTGTGAGTTCAAGCCTCACCTAGAGCATCTTTGTATACTGTTTTTTTTTCCTTTTCTTATGTCATTAGTCATTGATTATAAACTGCTTCCTTAATATTTAATATGATATTACAAAGGATGGAAGAAAGAAAGAAAAAACACAAACATGATTGTGCATTTAAGTTGTCAGCACACATCTGCTTTGGTTCAAATGCACTGCATATCTTCCTTCAGTCAGCCAACAAAACAGCAATGGAAAAGATTAACATACTGTTGGTAAAGCAGTTGCATCAAATTGATTTTCTGCAATATAGCATGATAATCCATACTGACAGCTCTGGATAGTACCAGCACATTTCTTGCTGGACTTGGTAATGCAAAGAACACAGTAAACAGCTTCACTTTTTCCTCAAAAATAAATAATTGACTATTAAAAACCTATCAGTCTTAAATTAGAACATCAGTAAGCACCACTGGCATAATGGATAAGTCACTGCCCTCCTAAGCCAGGGGGTCCAAGTCCCATATGGGGTGGAAGTCATTACAGCAAGTGTCTCATCACTAGAGTTGATATTTTATCCTTGCTTCAACTGTAAAACAGTCTTGCAGTGTTTAGCTTGTAAAAAATTACCACAGAAGCTAAAATATGACATTAATTATGATAACATTGTTGTTGTTGTTGTTGTTTTTTAAACCTTTTCTATCACCGTGGACAGCTTATTCAAGTACCATCTGGCATGCATGTTCCTTTGTTGCTCATCATTCATCACCAAAAATGATTTTCTTTTTCAATTCTTATGACTGTACTGATTGTATTAAATAAAATCCACATCTAGCATTACCAATCAAAGCTGCAAAGTGCTCCAGTGGCGCAATTGGTCAGCGTGTGGTAATTATAAGATGGTATCTGTTGAGCAATGCCGAGGTTGTGAGTTCAAGCCTCACCTGGAGTATTTTTGTATACTATTTTTTTTCCTTTTCTTATGTCATTAGTCATTGATTATAAACTGCTACCTTAATATTTAATATGATATTACAAAGGATGGAAGAAAGAAAGAAAAAACACAAACATGATTGTGCATTTAAGTTGTCAGCACACATCTGCTTTGGTTCAAATGCACTGCATATCTTCCTTCAGTCAGCCAACAAAACAGCAATGGAAAAGATTAACATACTGTTGGTAAAGCAGTTGCATCAAATTGATTTTCTGCAATATAGCATGATAATCCATACTGACAGCTCTGGATAGTACCAGCACATTTCTTGCTGGACTTGGTAATGCAAAGAACACAGTAAACAGCTTCACTTTTTCCTCAAAAATAAATAATTGACTATTAAAAACCTATCAGTCTTAAATTAGAACATCAGTAAGCACCACTGGCATAATGGATAAGTCACTGCCCTCCTAAGCCAGGGGGTCCAAGTCCCATATGGGGTGGAAGTCATTACAGCAAGTGTCTCATCACTAGAGTTGATATTTTATCCTTGCTTCAACTGTAAAACAGTCTTGCAGTGTTTAGCTTGTAAAAAATTACCACAGAAGCTAAAATATGACATTAATTATGATAACATTGTTGTTGTTGTTGTTTTTTAAACCTTTTCTATCACCGTGGACAGCTTATTCAAGTACCATCTGGCATGCATGTTCCTTTGTTGCTCATCATTCATCACCAAAAATGATTTTCTTTTTCAATTCTTATGACTGTACTGATTGTATTAAATAAAATCCACATCTAGCATTACCAATCAAAGCTGCAAAGTGCTCCAGTGGCGCAATTGGTCAGCGTGTGGTAATTATAAGATGGTATCTGTTGAGCAATGCCGAGGTTGTGAGTTCAAGCCTCACCTGGAGTATTTTTGTATACTATTTTTTTTCCTTTTCTTATGTCATTAGTCATTGATTATAAACTGCTACCTTAATATTTAATATGATATTACAAAGGATGGAAGAAAGAAAGAAAAAACACAAACATGATTGTGCATTTAAGTTGTCAGCACACATCTGCTTTGGTTCAAATGCACTGCATATCTTCCTTCAGTCAGCCAACAAAACAGCAATGGAAAAGATTAACATACTGTTGGTAAAGCAGTTGCATCAAATTGATTTTCTGCAATATAGCATGATAATCCATACTGACAGCTCTGGATAGTACCAGCACATTTCTTGCTGGACTTGGTAATGCAAAGAACACAGTAAACAGCTTCAATTTTATTCAAAAATAAATAATTGACTATTAAAAACCTATCAGTCTTAAATAAGGACATCAGTAAGCACCACTGGCATAATGGATAAGGAACTGTTCTCCTAAGCCAGTGCTTGTGGGTTTAAGTCCCGTCGGAGTTGGAAGTCATTTCAGCAAGTGTCTCATCACTAAAGTTGATATTTTATCCTTGCTTCAACTGTAAAACAGTCTTGCAGTGTTTAGCTTGCAAAAAATGACCACAGAAGCTAAAATATGACATTAATTATAATAACATTGTTGTTGTTGTTTTTTAAACTTTTTCTATCACCGTGGACAGCTTATTCAAGTGCCATCTGGCATGCATGTTCCTTTGTTGCTCATCATTCATCACCAAAAATGATTTTCTTTTTCAATTCTTATGACTGTACTGATTGTATTGAATAAAATCCACATCTAGCAAAACAAACTAATGCTGCAAAGTGCTCCAGTGGTGCAATTGGTCAGCGCGCGGTACTTATAAGACAGTATATGTTGAGCAATGCCGAGCTTGTGAGTTCAAGCCTCACCTGGAGTATCTTTGTATACTGTTTTTTTTCTTTTTCTTATGTCATTAGTCATTGATTATAAACTGCTACCTTAATATTTAATATGATATTACAAACGATGGAAGAAAGAAAGAAAAAGCACAAACATGATTGTGCATTTAAGTTGTCAGCACACATCTGCTTTGGTTCAAATGCACTGCATATCTTCCTTCAGTCAGCCAACAAAACAGCAATGGAAAAGATTAACATACTGTTGGTAAAGCAGTTGCATCAAATTGATTTTCTGCAATATAGCATGATAATCCATACTGACAGCTCTGGATAGTACCAGCACATTTCTTGCTGGACTTGGTAATGCAAAGAACACAGTAAACAGCTTCACTTTTTCCTCAAAAATAAATAATTGACTATTAAAAACCTAACAGTCTTAAATAAGAACATCAGTAAGCACCACTTGCATAATAGATAAGTCACTGCCCTCCTAAGCCAGGGGGTCCAAGTCCCATATGGGGTGGAAGTCATTACAGCAAGTGTCTCATCACTAGAGTTGATATTTTATCCTTGCTTCAACAGTAAAACAGTCTTGCAGTGTTTAGCTTGTAAAAAATGACCACAGAAGCTAAAATATGACATTAATTATGATAACATTGTTGTTGTTGTTTTTTAAACCTTTTCTATCACCGTGGACAGCTTATTCAAGTACCATCTGGCATGCATGTTCCTTTGTTGCTCATCATTCATCACCAAAAATGATTTTCTTTTTCAATTCTTATGACTGTACTGATTGTATTGAATAAAATCCACATCTAGCATAACCAATCAATGCTGCAAAGTGCTCCAGTGGCGCAATTGGTCAGCGCACGGTATTTATAAGACAGTATCTGTTGAGCAATGCCGAGGTTGTGAGTTCAAGCCTCACCTAGAGCATCTTTGTATACTGTTTTTTTTTTCCTTTTCTTATGTCATTAGTCATTGATTATAAACTGCTTCCTTAATATTTAATATGATATTACAAAGGATGGAAGAAAGAAAGAAAAAACACAAACATGATTGTGCATTTAAGTTGTCAGCACACATCTGCTTTGGTTCAAATGCACTGCATATCTTCCTTCAGTCAGCCAACAAAACAGCAATGGAAAAGATTAACATACTGTTGGTAAAGCAGTTGCATCAAATTGATTTTCTGCAATATAGCATGATAATCCATACTGACAGCTCTGGATAGTACCAGCACATTTCTTGCTGGACTTGGTAATGCAAAGAACACAGTAAACAGCTTCACTTTTTCCTCAAAAATAAATAATTGACTATTAAAAACCTAACAGTCTTAAATAAGAACACCAGTAAGCACCACTGGCATAATGGATAAGTCACTGCCCTCCTAAGCCAGGGGGTCCAAGTCCCATATGGGGTGGAAGTCATTACAGCAAGTGTCTCATCACTAGAGTTGATATTTTATCCTTGCTTCAACAGTAAAACAGTCTTGCAGTGTTTAGCTTGTAAAAAATGACCACAGAAGCTAAAATATGACATTAATTAAGATAACATTGTTGTTGTTGTTGTTGTTTTTTAAACCTTTTCTATCACCGTGGACAGCTTATTCAAGTACCATCTGGCATGCATGTTCCTTTGTTGCTCATCATTCATCACCAAAAATGATTTTCTTTTTCAATTCTTATGACTGTACTGATTGTATTGAATAAAATCCACATCTAGCATAACCAATCAATGCTGCAAAGTGCTCCAGTGGCGCAATTGGTCAGCGCACGGTATTTATAAGACAGTATCTGTTGAGCAATGCCGAGGTTGTGAGTTCTAGCCTCACCTAGAGCATCTTCGTATACTGTTTTTTTTTTTTCCTTTTCTTATGTCATTAGTCATTGATTATAAACTGCTACCTTAATATTTAATATGATATTCAAAAAGATGGAAGAAAGAAAGAAAAAACACAAACATGATTGTGCATTTAAGTTGTCAGCACACATCTGCTTTGGTTCAAATGCACTGCATATCTTCCTTCAGTCAGCCAACAAAACAGCAATGGAAAAGATTAACATACTGTTGGTAAAGCAGTTGCATCAAATTGATTTTCTGCAATATAGCATAATAATCCATACTGACAGCTCTGGATAGTACCAGCACATTTCTTGCTGGACTTGGTAATGCAAAGAACACAGTAAACAGCTTCACTTTTTCCTCAAAAATAAATAATTGACTATTAAAAACCTAACAGTCTTAAATTAGAACATCAGTAAGCACCACTGGCATAATGGATAAGTCACTGCCCTCCTAAGCCAGGGGGTCCAAGTCCCATATGGGGTGGAAGTCATTACAGCAAGTGTCTCATCACTAGAGTTGATATTTTATCCTTGCTTCAACTGTAAAACAGTCTTGCAGTGTTTAGCTTGTAAAAAATGACCACGGAAGCTAAAATATGACATTAATTATGATAACATTGTTGTTGTTGTTTTTTAAACCTTTTCTATCACCGTGGACAGCTTATTTAAGTACCATCTGGCATGCATGTTCCTTTGTTGCTCTTCATTCATCACCAAAAATGATTTTCTTTTTCAATTCTTATGACTGTACTGATTGTATTAAATAAAATCCACATCTAGCATAACCAATCAAAGCTGCAAAGTGCTCCAGTGGCGCAATTGGTCAGTGCGTGGTACTTATAAGACGGTATCTGTTGAGCAATGCCGAGGTTGTGAGCATCTTTGTATACTGTTTTTTTTTCTTTTTCTTATGTCATTAGTCATTGATTATAAACTGCTACCTTAATATTTAATATGATATTACAAAGGATGGAAGAAAGAAAGAAAAAACACAAACATGATTGTGCATTTAAGTTGTCAGCACACATCTGCTTTGGTTCAAATGCACTGCATATCTTCCTTCAGTCAGCCAACAAAACAGCAATGGAAAAGATTAACATACTGTTGGTAAAGCAGTTGCATCAAATTGATTTTCTGCAATATAGCATGATAATCCATACTGACAGCTCTGGATAGTACCAGCACATTTCTTGCTGGACTTGGTAATGCAAAGAACACAGTAAACAGCTTCACTTTTTCCTCAAAAATAAATAATTGACTATTAAAAACCTAACAGTCTTAAATAAGAACACCAGTAAGCACCACTGGCATAATGGATAAGTCACTGCCCTCCTAAGCCAGGGGGTCCAAGTCCCATATGGGGTGGAAGTCATTACAGCAAGTGTCTCATCACTAGAGTTGATATTTTATCCTTGCTTCAACAGTAAAACAGTCTTGCAGTGTTTAGCTTGTAAAAAATGACCACAGAAGCTAAAATATGACATTAATTAAGATAACATTGTTGTTGTTGTTGTTTTTTAAACCTTTTCTATCACCGTGGACAGCTTATTCAAGTACCATCTGGCATGCATGTTCCTTTGTTGCTCATCATTCATCACCAAAAATGATTTTCTTTTTCAATTCTTATGACTGTACTGATTGTATTAAATAAAATCCACATCTAGCATTACCAATGAAAGCTGCAAAGTGCTCCAGTGGCGCAATTGGTCAGCGTGTGGTACTTATAACATGGTATCTGTTGAGCAATGCCGAGGTTGTGAGTTCAAGCCTCACCTGGAGTATCTTTGTATACTATTTTTTTTCCTTTTCTTATGTCATTAGTCATTGATTATAAACTGCTACCTTAATATTTAATATGATATTACAAAGGATGGAAGAAAGAAAGAAAAAACACAAACATGATTGTGCATTTAAGTTGTCAGCACACATCTGCTTTGGTTCAAATGCACTGCATATCTTCCTTCAGTCAGCCAACAAAACAGCAATGGAAAAGATTAACATACTGTTGGTAAAGCAGTTGCATCAAATTGATTTTCTGCAATATAGCATGATAATCCATACTGACAGCTCTGGATAGTACCAGCACATTTCTTGCTGGACTTGGTAATGCAAAGAACACAGTAAACAGCTTCAATTTTATTCAAAAATAAATAATTGACTATTAAAAACCTATCAGTCTTAAATAAGGACATCAGTAAGCACCACTGGCATAATGGATAAGGAACTGTTCTCCTAAGCCAGTGCTTGTGGGTTTAAGTCCCGTCGGAGTTGGAAGTCATTTCAGCAAGTGTCTCATCACTAAAGTTGATATTTTATCCTTGCTTCAACTGTAAAACAGTCTTGCAGTGTTTAGCTTGCAAAAAATGACCACAGAAGCTAAAATATGACATTAATTATAATAACATTGTTGTTGTTGTTTTTTAAACTTTTTCTATCACCGTGGACAGCTTATTCAAGTGCCATCTGGCATGCATGTTCCTTTGTTGCTCATCATTCATCACCAAAAATGATTTTCTTTTTCAATTCTTATGACTGTACTGATTGTATTGAATAAAATCCACATCTAGCAAAACCAACTAATGCTGCAAAGTGCTCCAGTGGTGCAATTGGTCAGCGTGCGGTACTTATAAGACAGTATATGTTGAGCAATGCTGAGCTTGTGAGTTCAAGCCTCACCTGGAGCATCTTTGTATACTGTTTTTTTTTCTTTTTCTTATGTCATTAGTCATTGATTATAAACTGCTACCTTAATATTTAATATGATATTACAAACGATGGAAGAAAGAAAGAAAAAGCACAAACATGATTGTGCATTTAAGTTGTCAGCACACATCTGCTTTGGTTCAAATGCACTGCATATCTTCCTTCAGTCAGCCAACAAAACAGCAATGGAAAAGATTAACATACTGTTGGTAAAGCAGTTGCATCAAATTGATTTTCTGCAATATAGCATGATAATCCATACTGACAGCTCTGGATAGTACCAGCACATTTCTTGCTGGACTTGGTAATGCAAAGAACACAGTAAACAGCTTCACTTTTTCCTCAAAAATAAATAATTGACTATTAAAAACCTAACAGTCTTAAATAAGAACATCAGTAAGCACCACTTGCATAATAGATAAGTCACTGCCCTCCTAAGCCAGGGGGTCCAAGTCCCATATGGGGTGGAAGTCATTACAGCAAGTGTCTCATCACTAGAGTTGATATTTTATCCTTGCTTCAACAGTAAAACAGTCTTGCAGTGTTTAGCTTGTAAAAAATGACCACAGAAGCTAAAATATGACATTAATTATGATAACATTGTTGTTGTTGTTTTTTAAACCTTTTCTATCACCGTGGATAGCTTATTCAAGTACCATCTGGCATGCATGTTCCTTTGTTGCTCATCATTCATCACCAAAAATGATTTTCTTTTTCAATTCTTATGACTGTACTGATTGTATTGAATAAAATCCACATCTAGCATAACCAATCAATGCTGCAAAGTGCTCCAGTGGCGCAATTGGTCAGCGCACGGTATTTATAAGACAGTATCTGTTGAGCAATGCCGAGGTTGTGAGTTCAAGCCTCACCTAGAGCATCTTTGTATACTGTTTTTTTTTTTTCTTTTCTTATGTCATTAGTCATTGATTATAAACTGCTTCCTTAATATTTAATATGATATTACAAAGGATGGAAGAAAGAAAGAAAAAACACAAACATGATTGTGCATTTAAGTTGTCAGCACACATCTGCTTTGGTTCAAATGCACTGCATATCTTCCTTCAGTCAGCCAACAAAACAGCAATGGAAAAGATTAACATACTGTTGGTAAAGCAGTTGCATCAAATTGATTTTCTGCAATATAGCATGATAATCCATACTGACAGCTCTGGATAGTACCAGCACATTTCTTGCTGGACTTGGTAATGCAAAGAACACAGTAAACAGCTTCACTTTTTCCTCAAAAATAAATAATTGACTATTAAAAACCTAACAGTCTTAAATAAGAACACCAGTAAGCACCACTGGCATAATGGATAAGTCACTGCCCTCCTAAGCCAGGGGGTCCAAGTCCCATATGGGGTGGAAGTCATTACAGCAAGTGTCTCATCACTAGAGTTGATATTTTATCCTTGCTTCAACAGTAAAACAGTCTTGCAGTGTTTAGCTTGTAAAAAATGACCACAGAAGCTAAAATATGACATTAATTAAGATAACATTGTTGTTGTTGTTGTTGTTGTTGTTTTTTAAACCTTTTCTATCACCGTGGACAGCTTATTCAAGTACCATCTGGCATGCATGTTCCTTTGTTGCTCATCATTCATCACCAAAAATGATTTTCTTTTTCAATTCTTATGACTGTACTGATTGTATTGAATAAAATCCACATCTAGCATAACCAATCAATGCTGCAAAGTGCTCCAGTGGCGCAATTGGTCAGCGCACGGTATTTATAAGACAGTATCTGTTGAGCAATGCCGAGGTTGTGAGTTCTAGCCTCACCTAGAGCATCTTCGTATACTGTTTTTTTTTTTCCTTTTCTTATGTCATTAGTCATTGATTATAAACTGCTACCTTAATATTTAATATGATATTCAAAAAGATGGAAGAAAGAAAGAAAAAACACAAACATGATTGTGCATTTAAGTTGTCAGCACACATCTGCTTTGGTTCAAATGCACTGCATATCTTCCTTCAGTCAGCCAACAAAACAGCAATGGAAAAGATTAACATACTGTTGGTAAAGCAGTTGCATCAAATTGATTTTCTGCAATATAGCATGATAATCCATACTGACAGCTCTGGATAGTACCAGCACATTTCTTGCTGGACTTGGTAATGCAAAGAACACAGTAAACAGCTTCACTTTTTCCTCAAAAATTTATATTTGACTATTAAAAACCTAACAGTCTTAAATTAGAACATCAGTAAGCACCACTGGCATAATGGATAAGTCACTGCCCTCCTAAGCCAGGGGGTCCAAGTCCCATATGGGGTGGAAGTCATTACAGCAAGTGTCTCATCACTAGAGTTGATATTTTATCCTTGCTTCAACTGTAAAACAGTCTTGCAGTGTTTAGCTTGTAAAAAATGACCACAGAAGCTAAAATATGACATTAATTATGATAACATTGTTGTTGTTGTTTTTTAAACCTTTTCTATCACCGTGGACAGCTTATTTAAGTACCATCTGGCATGCATGTTCCTTTGTTGCTCATCATTCATCACCAAAAATGATTTTCTTTTTCAATTCTTATGACTGTACTGATTGTATTAAATAAAATCCACATCTAGCATAACCAATCAAAGCTGCAAAGTGCTCCAGTGGCGCAATTGGTCAGTGCGTGGTACTTATAAGACGGTATCTGTTGAGCAATGCCGAGGTTGTGAGTTCAAGCCTCACCTTGAGCATCTTTGTATACTGTTTTTTTTTCTTTTTCTTATGTCATTAGTCATTGATTATAAACTGCTACCTTAATATTTAATATGATATTACAAAGGATGGAAGAAAGAAAGAAAAAACACAAACATGATTGTGCATTTAAGTTGTCAGCACACATCTGCTTTGGTTCAAATGCACTGCATATCTTCCTTCATTCAGCCAACAAAACAGCAATGGAAAAGATTAACATACTGTTGGTAAAGCAGTTGCATCAAATTGATTTTCTGCAATATAGCATGATAATCCATACTGACAGCTCTGGATAGTACCAGCACATTTCTTGCTGGACTTGGTAATGCAAAGAACACAGTAAACAGCTTCACTTTTTCCTCAAAAATAAATAATTGACTATTAAAAACCTAATAGTCTTAAATTAGAACATCAGTAAGCACCACTGGCATAATGGATAAGTCACTGCACTCCTAAGCCAGGGGGTCCAAGTCCCATATGGGGTAGAAGTCATTACAGCAAGTGTCTCATCACTAGAGTTGATATTTTATCCTTGCTTTAACAGTAAAACAGTCTTGCAGTGTTTAGCTTGTAAAAAATGACCACAGAAGCTAAAGTATGGCATTAATTATGATAAAATTGTTGTTGTTGTTTTTTAAACCTTTTCTATCACCGTGGACAGCTTATTCAAGTACCATCTGGCATGCATGTTCCTTTGTTGCTCATCATTCATCACCAAAAATGATTTTCTTTTTCAATTCTTATGACTGTACTGATTGTATTGAATAAAATCCACATCTAGCATAACCAATTAATGCTGCAAAGTGATCCAGTGGCACAATTGGTCAGCGCACGGTATTTATAAGACAGTATCTGTTGAGCAATGCTGAGGTTGTGAGTTCAAGCCTCACCTGGAGCATCTTTGTATACTGTTTTTTTTTCCTTTTCTTATGTCATTAGTCATTGATTATAAACTGCTACCTTAATATTTAATATGATATTACAAAGGATGGAAGAAAGAAAGAAAAAACACAAACATGATTGTGCATTTAAGTTGTCAGCACACATCTGCTTTGGTTCAAATGCACTGCATATCTTCCTTCAGTCAGCCAACAAAACAGCAATGGAAAAGATTAACATACTGTTGGTAAAGCAGTTGCATCAAATTGATTTTCTGCAATATAGCATGATAATCCATACTGACAGCTCTGGATAGTACCAGCACATTTCTTGCTGGACTTGGTAATGCAAAGAACACAGTAAACAGCTTCACTTTTTCCTCAAAAATAAATAATTGACTATTAAAAACCTAACAGTCTTAAATAAGAACATCAGTAAGCACCACTTGCATAATAGATAAGTCACTGCCCTCCTAAGCCAGGGGGTCCAAGTCCCATATGGGGTGGAAGTCATTACAGCAAGTGTCTCATCACTAGAGTTGATATTTTATCCTTGCTTCAACAGTAAAACAGTCTTGCAGTGTTTAGCTTGTAAAAAATGACCACAGAAGCTAAAATATGACATTAATTATGATAACATTGATGTTGTTGTTGTTTTTTAAACCTTTTCTATCACCGTGGACAGCTTATTCAAGTACCATCTGGCATGCATGTTCCTTTGTTGCTCATCATTCATCACCAAAAATGATTTTCTTTTTCAATTCTTATGACTGTACTGATTGTATTAAATAAAATCCACATCTAGCATTACCAATCAAAGCTGCAAAGTGCTCCAGTGGCGCAATTGGTCAGCGTGTGGTACTTATAAGATGGTATCTGTTGAGCAATGCCGAGGTTGTGAGTTCAAGCCTCACCTGGAGTATCTTTGTATACTATTTTTTTTCCTTTTCTTATGTCATTAGTCATTGATTATAAACTGCTACTTAATATTTAATATGATATTACAAAGGATGGAAGAAAGAAAGAAAAAACACAAACATGATTGTGCATTTAAGTTGTCAGCACACATCTGCTTTGGTTCAAATGCACTGCATATCTTCCTTCAGTCAGCCAACAAAACAGCAATGGAAAAGATTAACATACTGTTGGTAAAGCAGTTGCATCAAATTGATTTTCTGCAATATAGCATGATAATCCATACTGACAGCTCTGGATAGTACCAGCACATTTCTTGCTGGACTTGGTAATGCAAAGAACACAGTAAACAGCTTCAATTTTATTCAAAAATAAATAATTGACTATTAAAAACCTATCAGTCTTAAATAAGGACATCAGTAAGCACCACTGGCATAATGGATAAGGAACTGTTCTCCTAAGCCAGTGCTTGTGGGTTTAAGTCCCGTCGGAGTTGGAAGTCATTTCAGCAAGTGTCTCATCACTAAAGTTGATATTTTATCCTTGCTTCAACTGTAAAACAGTCTTGCAGTGTTTAGCTTGCAAAAAATGACCACAGAAGCTAAAATATGACATTAATTATAATAACATTGTTGTTGTTGTTTTTTAAACTTTTTCTATCACCGTGGACAGCTTATTCAAGTGCCATCTGGCATGCATGTTCCTTTGTTGCTCATCATTCATCACCAAAAATGATTTTCTTTTTCAATTCTTATGACTGTACTGATTGTATTGAATAAAATCCACATCTAGCAAAACCAACTAATGCTGCAAAGTGCTCCAGTGGTGCAATTGGTCAGCGCGCGGTACTTATAAGACAGTATATGTTGAGCAATGCCGAGCTTGTGAGTTCAAGCCTCACCTGGAGCATCTTTGTATACTGTTTTTTTTCTTTTTCTTATGTCATTAGTCATTGATTATAAACTGCTACCTTAATATTTAATATGATATTACAAACGATGGAAGAAAGAAAGAAAAAGCACAAACATGATTGTGCATTTAAGTTGTCAGCACACATCTGCTTTGGTTCAAATGCACTGCATATCTTCCTTCAGTCAGCCAACAAAACAGCAATGGAAAAGATTAACATACTGTTGGTAAAGCAGTTGCATCAAATTGATTTTCTGCAATATAGCATGATAATCCATACTGACAGCTCTGGATAGTACCAGCACATTTCTTGCTGGACTTGGTAATGCAAAGAACACAGTAAACAGCTTCACTTTTTCCTCAAAAATAAATAATTGACTATTAAAAACCTAACAGTCTTAAATAAGAACATCAGTAAGCACCACTTGCATAATGGATAAGTCACTGCCCTCCTAAGCCAGGGGGTCCAAGTCCCATATGGGGTGGAAGTCATTACAGCAAGTGTCTCATCACTAGAGTTGATATTTTATCCTTGCTTCAACAGTAAAACAGTCTTGCAGTGTTTAGCTTGTAAAAAATGACCACAGAAGCTAAAATATGACATTAATTAAGATAACATTGTTGTTGTTGTTGTTGTTGTTGTTTTTTAAACCTTTTCTATCACCGTAGACAGCTTATTCAAGTACCATCTGGCATGCATGTTCCTTTGTTGCTCATCATTCATCACCAAAAATGATTTTCTTTTTCAATTCTTATGACTGTACTGATTGTATTAAATAAAAAATACACATCTAGCATAACCAATCAAAGCTGCAAGTGCTCCAGTGGCGCAATTGGTCAGCGCGTGGTACTTATAAGACGGTATCTGTTGAGCAATGCCGAGGTTGTGAGTTCAAGCCTCACCTGGAGCATCTTTGTATACTGTTTTTTTTTCCTTTTCTCATGTCATTAGTCATTGATTATAAACTGCTACCTTAATATTTAATATGATATTACAAAGGATGGAAAAAAGAAAGAAAAAACACAAACATGATTGTGCATTTAAGTTGTCAGCACACATCTGCTTTGGTTCAAATGCACTGCATATCTTCCTTCAGTCAGCCAACAAAACAGCAATGGAAAAGATTAACATACTGTTGGTAAAGCAGTTGCATCAAATTGATTTTCTGCAATATAGCATGATAATCCATACTGACAGCTCTGGATAGTACCAGCACATTTCTTCCTGGACTTGGTAATGCAAAGAACACAGTAAACAGCTTCAATTTTATTCAAAAATAAATAATTGACTATTAAAAACCTATCAGTCTTAAATAAGGACATCAGTAAGCACCACTGGCATAATGGATAAGGAACTGTTCTCCTAAGCCAGTGCTTGTGGGTTTAAGTCCCGTCGGAGTTGGAAGTCATTACAGCAAGTGTCTCATCACTAGAGTTGATATTTTATCCTTGCTTCAACAGTAAAACAATCTTGCAGTGTTTAGCTTGTAAAAAATGACCACAGAAGCTAAAATATGACATTAATTAAGATAACATTGTTGTTGTTGTTTTTTAAACCTTTTCTATCACCGTGGACAGCTTATTCAAGTACCATCTGGCATGCATGTTCCTTTGTTGCTCATCATTCATCACCAAAAATGATTTTCTTTTTCAATTCTTATGACTGTACTGATTGTATTAAATAAAATCAACATCTAGCATAACCGATCAAAGCTGCAAAGTGCTCCAGTGGCGCAATTGGTCAGCGCGTGGTACTTATAAGATGGCATCCGTTGAGCAATGCCGAGGTTGTGAGTTCAAGCCTCACCTGGAGCATCTTTGTATACTGTTTTTTTTCCTTTTCTTATGTCATTAGTCATTGATTATAAACTGCTACCTTAATATTTAATATGATATTACAAAGGATGGAAGAAAGAAAGAAAAAACACAAACATGATTGTGCATTTAAGTTGTCAGCACACATCTGCTTGGTTCAAATGCACTGCATATCTTCCTTCAGTCAGCCAACAAAACAGCAATGGAAAAGATTAACATACTGTTGGTAAAGCAGTTGCATCAAATTGATTTTCTGCAATATAGCATGATAATCCATACTGACAGCTCTGGATAGTACCAGCACATTTCTTCCTGGACTTGGTAATGCAAAGAACACAGTAAACAGCTTCAATTTTATTCAAAAATAAATAATTGACTATTAAAAACCTATTAGTCTTAAATAAGGACATCAGTAAGCACCACTGGCATAATGGATAAGGAACTGTTCTCCTAAGCCAGTGCTTGTGGGTTTAAGTCCCGTCTGAGTTGGAAGTCATTACAGCAAGTGTCTCATCACTAGAGTTGATATTTTATCCTTGCTTCAACAGTAAAACAGTCTTGCAGTGTTTAGCTTGTAAAAAATGACTACAGAAGCTAAAATATGACATTAATTAAGATAACATTGTTGTTGTTGTTGTTGTTGTTGTTGTTGTTGTTGTTGTTTTTTAAACCTTTTCTATCACCGTGGACAGCTTATTCATGTACCATCTGGCATGCATGTTCCTTTGTTGCTCATCATTCATCACCAAAAATGATTTTTTTTTCAATTCTTATGACTGTACTGATTGTATTAAATAAAATCCACATCTAGCATAACCAAACAAAGATGTAAAGTGCTCCAGTGGCGCAATTGGTCAGCGTGTGGTACTTATAAGACGGTATCTGTTGAGCAATGCCGAGGTTGTGAGTTCAAGCCTCACCTGGAGCATCTTTGTATACTGTTTTTTTTCCTTTTCTTATGTCATTAGTCATTGATTATAAACTGCTTCCTTAATATTTAATATGATATTACAAAGGATGGAAGAAAGAAAGAAAAAACACAAACATGATTGTGCATTCAAGTTGTCAGCACACATCTGCTTTGGTTCAAATGCACTGCATATCTTCCTTCAGTCAGCCAACAAAACAGCAATGGAAAAGATTAACATACTGTTGGTAAAGCAGTTGCATCAAATTGATTTTCTGCAATATAGCATGATAATCCATACTGACAGCTCTGGATAGTACCAGCACATTTCTTGCTGGACTTGGTAATGCAAAGAACACAGTAAACAGCTTCACTTTTTCCTCAAAAATAAATAATTGACTATTAAAAACCTAACAGTCTTAAATAAGAACATCAGTGAGCACCACTGGCATAATGGATAAGTCACTGCCCTCCTAAGCCAGGGGGTCCAAGTCCCATATGGGGTGGAAGTCATTACAGCAAGTGTCTCATCACTAGAGTTGATATTTTATCCTTGCTTCAACAGTAAAACAGTCTTGCAGTGTTTAGCTTGTAAAAAATGACCACAGAAGCTAAAATATGACATTAATTAAGATAACATTGTTGTTGTTGTTGTTGTTGTTGTTGTTGTTTTTTAAACCTTTTCTATCACCGTGGACAGCTTATTCAAGTACCATCTGGCATGCATGTTCCTTTGTTGCTCATCATTCATCACCAAAAATGATTTTCTTTTTCAATTCTTATAACTGTACTGATTGTATTGAATAAAATCCACATCTAGCATAAAAAATTATTGTTGCAAAGTGATCCAGTGGCGCAATTGGTCAGCACGTGGTATTTATAAGACAGTATCTGTTGAGCAATGCCGAGGTTGTGAGTTCAAGCCTCACCTGGAGCATCTTTGTATACTGTTTTTTTTTCCTTTTCTTATGTCATTAGTCATTGATTATAAACTGCTTCCTTAATATTTAATATGATATTACAAAGGATGGAAGAAAGAAAGAAAAAACACAAACATGATTGTGCATTTAAGTTGTCAGCACACATCTGCTTTGGTTCAAATGAACTGCATATCTTCCTTCAGTCAGCCAACAAAACAGCAATGGAAAAGATTAACATACTGTTGGTAAAGCAGTTGCATCAAATTGATTTTCTGCAATATAGCATGATAATCCATACTGACAGCTCTGGATAGTACCAGCACATTTCTTGCTGGACTTGGTAATGCAAAGAACACAGTAAACAGCTTCACTTTTTCCTCAAAAATAAATAATTGACTATTAAAAACTTAACAGTCTTAAATAAGAACATCAGTAAGCACCACTGCCCTCCTAAGCCAGGGGGTCCAAGTCCCATATGGGGTGGAAGTCATTACAGCAAGTGTCTCATAACTAGAGTTGATATTTTATCCTTGCTTCAACTGTAAAACAGTCTTGCAGTGTTTAGCTTGTAAAAAATGATCACAGAAGCTAAAATATGACATTAATTAAGATAACATTGTTGTTGTTGTTTTTTAAACCTTTTCTATCACCGTGGACAGCTTATTCAAGTACCATCTGGCATGCATGTTCCTTTGTTGCTCATCATTCATCACCAAAAATGATTTTCTTTTTCAATTCTTATGACTGTACTGATTGTATTAAATAAAATCCACATCTAGCATAACCAATAAAAGATGCAAAGTGCTCCATTGGCGCAATTGGTCAGCGTGTGGTACTTATAAGACGGTATCTGTTGAGCAATGCCGAGGTTGTGAGTTCAAGCCTCACCTGGAGCGTCTTTGTATACTGTTTTTTTTCCTTTTCTTATGTCATTAGTCATTGATTATAAACTGCTTCCTTAATATTTAATATGATATTACAAAGGATGGAAGAAAGAAAGAAAAAACACAAACATGATTGTGCATTCAAGTTGTCAACACACATCTGTTTTGGTTCAAATGCACTGCATATCTTCCTTCAGTCAGCCAACAAAACAGCAATGGAAAAGATTAACATACTGTTGGTAAAGCAGTTGCATCAAATTGATTTTCTGCAATATAGCATGATAATCCATACTGACAGCTCTGGATAGTACCAGCACATTTCTTGCTGGACTTGGTAATGCAAAGAACACAGTAAACAGCTTCACTTTTTCCTCAAAAATAAATAATTGACTATTAAAAACCTAACAGTCTTAAATAAGAACATCAGTAAGCACCACTGGCATAATGGATAAGTCACTGCCCTCCTAAGCCAGGGGGTCCAAGTCCCATATGGGGTGGAAGTCATTACAGCAAGTGTCTCATCACTAGAGTTGATATTTTATCCTTGCTTCAACAGTAAAACAGTCTTGCAGTGTTTAGCTTGTAAAAAATGACCACAGAAGCTAAAATATGACATTAATTATGATAACGTTGTTGTTGTTGTTTTTTAAACCTTTTCTATCACCGTGGACAGCTTATTCAAGTACCATCTGGCATGCATGTCCCTTTGTTGCTCATCATTCATCACCAAAAATGATTTTCTTTTCAATTCTTATGACTGTACTGATTGTATTGAATAAAATCCACATCTAGCATAACCAATTAATGCTGCATAGTGATCCAGTGGCGCAATTGGTCAGCGCGCTGTATTTATAAGACAGAATCTGTTGAGCAATGCCGAGGTTGTGAGTTCAAGCCTCACCTGGAGCATCTTTGTATACTGTTTTTTTTTTTTCCTTTTCTTATGTCATTAGTCATTGATTATAAACTGCTTCCTTAATATTTAATATGATATTACAAAGGATGGAAGAAAGAAATAAAAAACACAAACATGATTGTGCATTTAAGTTGTCAGCACACATCTGCTTTGGTTCAAATGAACTGCATATCTTCCTTCAGTCAGCCAACAAAACAGCAATGGAAAAGATTAACATACTGTTGGTAAAGCAGTTGCATCAAATTGATTTTCTGCAATATAGCATGATAATCCATACTGACAGCTCTGGATAGTACCAGCACATTTCTTGCTGGACTTGGTAATGCAAAGAACACAGTAAACAGCTTCACTTTTTCCTCAAAAATAAATAATTGACTATTAAAAACTTAACAGTCTTAAATAAGAACATCAGTAAGCACCACTGGCATAATGGATAAGTCACTGCCCTCCTAAGCCAGGGGGTCCAAGTCCCATATGGGGTGGAAGTCATTACAGCAAGTGTCTCATAACTAGAGTTGATATTTTATCCTTGCTTCAACTGTAAAACAGTCTTGCAGTGTTTAGCTTGTAAAAAATGATCACAGAAGCTAAAATATGACATTAATTAAGATAACATTGTTGTTGTTTTTTAAACCTTTTCTATCACCGTGGACAGCTTATTCAAGTACCATCTGGCATGCATGTTCCTTTGTTGCTCATCATTCATCACCAAAAATGATTTTCTTTTTCAATTCTTATGACTGTACTGATTGTATTAAATAAAATCCACATCTAGCATAACCAATCAAAGATGCAAAGTGCTCCATTGGCGCAATTGGTCAGCGTGTGGTATTTATAAGACGGTATCTGTTGAGCAATGCCGAGGTTGTGAGTTCAAGCCTCACCTGGAGCGTCTTTGTATACTGTTTTTTTTCCTTTTCTTATGTCATTAGTCATTGATTATAAACTGCTTCCTTAATATTTAATATGATATTACAAAGGATGGAAGAAAGAAAGAAAAAACACAAACATGATTGTGCATTCAAGTTGTCAACACACATCTGTTTTGGTTCAAATGCACTGCATATCTTCCTTCAGTCAGCCAACAAAACAGCAATGGAAAAGATTAACATACTGTTGGTAAAGCAGTTGCATCAAATTGATTTTCTGCAATATAGCATGATAATCCATACTGACAGCTCTGGGTAGTACCAGCACATTTCTTGCTGGACTTGGTAATGCAAAGAACACAGTAAACAGCTTCACTTTTTCCTCAAAAATAAATAATTGACTATTAAAAACCTAACAGTCTTAAATAAGAACATCAGTAAGCACCACTGGCATAATGGATAAGTCACTGCCCTCCTAAGCCAGGGGGTCCAAGTCCCATATGGGGTGGAAGTAATTACAGCAAGTGTCTCATCACTAGAGTTGATATTTTATCCTTGCTTCAACTGTAAAACAGTCTTGCAGTGTTTAGCTTGTAAAAAATGACCACAGAAGCTAAAATATGACATTAATTATGATAACATTGTTGTTGTTGTTTTTTAAACCTTTTCTATCACCGTGGACAGCTTATTCAAGTACCATCTGGCATGCATGTTCCTTTGTTGCTCATCATTCATCACCAAAAATGATTTTCTTTTTCAATTCTTATGACTGTACTGATTGTATTGAATAAAATCCACATCTAGCATAACCAATCAATGCTGCAAAGTGCTCCAGTGGCGCAATTGGTCAGCGTGCGGTACTTATAAGACGGTATCTGTTGAGCAATGCCGAGGTTGTGAGTTCAAGCCTCACCTGGAGCATCTTTGTATACTGTTTTTTTCCCTTTTCTTATGTCATTAGTCATTGATTATAAACTGCTACCTTAATATTTAATATGATATTACAAAGGATGGAAGAAAGAAAGAAAAAACACAAACATGATTGTGCATTTAAGTTGTCAGTACACATCTGCTTTGGTTCAAATGCACTGCATATCTTCCTTCAGTCAGCCAACAAAACAGCAATGGAAAAGATTAACATACTGTTGGTAAAGCAGTTGCATCAAATTGATTTTCTGCAATATAGCATGATAATCCATACTGACAGCTCTGGATAGTACCAGCACATTTCTTGCTGGACTTGGTAATGCAAAGAACACAGTAAACAGCTTCACTTTTTCCTCAAAAATAAATAATTGACTATTAAAAACCTAACAGTCTTAAATAAGAACACCAGTAAGCACCACTGGCATAATGGATAAGTCACTGCCCTCCTAAGCCAGGGGGTCCAAGTCCCATATGGGGTGGAAGTCATTACAGCAAGTGTCTCATCACTAGAGTTGATATTTTATCCTTGCTTCAACAGTAAAACAGTCTTGCAGTGTTTAGCTTGTAAAAAATGACCACAGAAGCTAAAGTATGGCATTAATTATGATAACATTGTTGTTGTTGTTTTTTAAACCTTTTCTATCACCGTGGACAGCTTATTCAAGTACCATCTGGCATGCATGTTCCTTTGTTGCTCATCATTCATCACCAAAAATGATTTTCTTTTCAATTCTTATGACTGTACTGATTGTATTGAATAAAATCCACATCTAGCATAACCAATTAATGCTGCAAAGTGATCCAGTGGCGCAATTGGTCAGCGCGCAGTATTTATAAGACAATATCTGTTGAGCAATGCCGAGGCTGTGAGTTCAAGCCTCACCTGGAGCATCTTTGTATACTGTTTTTTTTTTCCTTTTCTTATGTCATTAGTCATTGATTATAAACTGCTTCCTTAATATTTAATATGATATTACAGAGGATGGAAGAAAGAAAGAAAAAACAAACACAAACATGATTGTGCATTTAACTTGTCAGCACACATCTGCTTTGGTTCAAATGCACTGCATATCTTCCTTCAGTCAGCCAACAAAACAGCAATGGAAAAGATTAACATACTGTTGGTAAAGCAGTTGCATCAAAATGATTTTCTGCAATATAGCATGATAATCCATACTGACAGCTCTGGATAGTAACAGCACATTTCTTGCTGGACTTGGTAATGCAAAGAACACAGTAAACAGCTTCACTTTTTCCTCAAAAATAAAGAATTGACTATTAAAAACCTAACAGTCTTAAATAAGAACATCAGTAAGCACCACTGGCATAATGGATAAGTCAATGCCCTCCTAAGCCAGGGGGTCCAAGTCCCATATGGGGTGGAAGTCATTACAGCAAGTGTCTCATCACTAGAGTTGATATTTTATCCTTGCTTCAACTGTAAAACAGTCTTGCAGTGTTTAGCTTGTAAAAAATGACCACAGAAGCTAAAATATGACATTAATTATGATAACATTGTTGTTGTTGTTGTTTTTTAAACCTTTTCTATCACCGTGGACAGCTTATTCAAGTACCATCTGGCATGCATGTTCCTTTGTTGCTCATCATTCATCACCAAAAATGATTTTCTTTTTCAATTCTTATGACTGTACTGATTGTATTGAATAAAATCCACATCTATCATAACCAATCAATGCTGCAAAGTGCTCCAGTGGTGCAATTGGTCAGCGTGCGGTACTTATAAGACGGTATCTGTTGAGCAATGCCGAGGTTGTGAGTTCAAGCCTCACCTGGAGCATCTTTGTATACTGTTTTTTTCCCTTTTCTTATGTCATTAGTCATTGATTATAAACTGCTACCTTAATATTTAATATGATATTACAAAGGATGGAAGAAAGAAAGAAAAAACTCAAACATGATTGTGCATTTAAGTTGTCAGCACACATCTGCTTTGGTTCAAATGCACTGCATATCTTCCTTCAGTCAGCCAACAAAACAGCAATGGAAAAGATTAACATACTGTTGGTAAAGCAGTTGCATCAAATTGATTTTCTGCAATATAGCATGATAATCCATACTGACAGCTCTTGATAGTACCAGCACATTTCTTGCTGGACTTGGTAATGCAAAGAACACAGTAAACAGCTTCACTTTTTCCTCAAAAATAAATAATTGACTATTAAAAACCTAACAGTCTTAAATAAGGACATCAGTAAGCACCACTGGCATAATGGATAAGGCACTGTACTCCTAAGCCAGTGGTTGTGGGTTTAAGTCCCGTCTGAGTTGGAAGTCATTACAGCAAGTGTCTCATCACTAGAGTTGATATTTTATCCTTGCTATAACAGTAAAACAGTCTTGCAGTGTTTAGCTTGTAAAAAATGACCACAGAAGCTAAAATATGACATTAATTATGATAACATTGTTGTTGTTGTTTTTTAAACCTTTTCTATCACCGTGGACATCTTATTTAAGTGCCATATGGCATGCATGTTCCTTTGTTGCTCATCATTCATCACCAAAAATGATTTTCTTTTTCAATTCTTATGACTGTACTGATTGTATTGAATAAAATCCAAATCTAGCATAACCAATTAATGCAGCAAAGTGCTCCAGTGGTGCAATTGGTCAGCGCACAGTACTTATAAGACAGTATCTGTTGAGCAATGCCGAGATTGTGAGTTCAAGCCTTCCCTGGAGCATCTTTGTATACTGTTTTTTTCCCTTTTCTTATGTCATTAGTCATTGATTATAAACTGCTACCTTAATATTTAATGTGATATTACAAAGGATGGAAGAAAGAAAAAAAAAACACAAACATGATTGTGCATTTAAGTTGTCAGTACACATCTGCTTTGGTTCAAATGCACTGTATATCTTCCTTCAGTCAGCCAACAAAACAGCAATGGAAAAGATTAACATACTGTTGGTAAAGCAGTTGCATCAAATTGATTTTCTGCAATATAGCATGATAATCCATACTGACAGCTCTGGATAGTACCAGCACATTTCTTCCAGGACTTGGTAATGCAAAGAACACAGTAAACAGCTTCAATTTTATTCAAAAATAAATAATTGACTATTAAAAACCTATCAGTCTTAATTAAGGACATCAGTAAGCACCACTGGCATAATGGATAAGGCACTGTTTTCCTAAGCCAGTGCTTGTCTGTTTAAGTCCCGTCTGAGTTGGAAGTCATTACAGCAAGTGTCTCATCACTAGAGTTGATATTTTATCCTTGCTTCAACTGTAAAACAGTCTTGCAGTGTTTAGCTTGCAAAAAATGACCACAAAAGCTAAAATATGACATTAATTATGATAACATTGTTTTTGTTGTTTTTTAAACCTTTTCTATCACCGTGGACAGCTTATTCAAGTGCCATCTGGCATGCATGTTCCTTTGTTGCTCATCATTCATCACCAAAAATGATTTTCTTTTTCAATTCTTATGACTGTACTGATTGTATTGAATAAAATCCACATCTAGCAAAACCAACTAATGCTGCAAAGTGCTCCAGTGGTGCAATTGGTCAGCCCCCGGTACTTATAAGACAGTATATGTTGCGCAATGCCGAGGTTGTGAGTTCAAGCCTCACCTGGAGCATCTTTGTATAATGTTTTATTTTTCCTTTTCTTATGTCATTAGTCATTGATTATAAACTGCTACCTTAATATTTAATATGATATTACAAAGGATGGAAGAAAGAAAGAAAAAACACAAACATGATTGTGCATTTAAGTTGTCAGCACACATCTGCTTTGGTTCAAATGCACTGCATATCTTCCTTCAGTCAGCCAACAAAACAGCAATGGAAAAGATTAACATACTGTTGGTAAAGCAGTTGCATCAAATTGATTTTCTGCAATATAGCATGATAATCCATACTGACAGCTCGGGATAGTACCAGCACATTTCTTGCTGGACTTGGTAATGCAAAGAACACAGTAAACAGCTTCACTTTTTCCTCAAAAATAAATAATTGACTATTAAAAACCTAACAGTCTTAAATTAGAACATCAGTAAGCACCACTGGCATAATGGATAAGTCACTGCCCTCCTATGCCAGGGGGTCCAAGTCCCATATGGGGTAGAAGTCATTACAGCAAGTGTCTCATCACTAGAGTTGATATTTTATCCTTGCTTCAACAGTAAAACAGTCTTGCAGTGTTTAGCTTGTAAAAAATGACCACAGAAGCTAAAGTATGGCATTAATTATGATAACATTGTTGTTGTTGTTGTTGTTTTTTAAACCTTTTCTATCACCGTGGACAGCTTATTCAAGTACCATCTGGCATGCATGTTCCTTTGTTGCTCATCATTCATCACCAAAAATGATTTTCTTTTTCAATTCTTATGACTGTACTGATTGTATTGAATAAAATCCACATCTATTATAACCAATCAATGCTGCAAAGTGCTCCAGTGGCGCAATTGGTCAGCGTGCGGTACTTATAAGACGGTATTTGTTGAGCAATGCCGAGGTTGTGAGTTCAAGCCTCACCTGGAGCATCTTTGTATACTGTTTTTTTCCCTTTTCTTATGTCATTAGTCATTGATTATAAACTGCTACCTTAATATTTAATATGATATTACAAAGGATGGAAGAAAGAAAGAAAAAACTCAAACATGATTGTGCATTTAAGTTGTCAGCACACATCTGCTTTGGTTCAAATGCACTGCATATCTTCCTTCAGTCAGCCAACAAAACAGCAATGGAAAAGATTAACATACTGTTGGTAAAGCAGTTGCATCAAATTGATTTTCTGCAATATAGCATGATAATCCATACTGACAGCTCTGGATAGTACCAGCACATTTCTTGCTGGACTTGGTAATGCAAAGAACACAGTAAACAGCTTCACTTTTTCCTCAAAAATAAATAATTGACTATTAAAAACCTATCAGTCTTAAATAAGGACATCAGTAAGCACCACTGGCATAATGGATAAGGCACTGTACTCCTAAGCCAGTGGTTGTGGGTTTAAGTCCCGTCTGAGTTGGAAGTCATTACAGCAAGTGTCTCATCACTAGAGTTGATATTTTATCCTTGCTTCAACTGTAAAACAGTCTTGCAGTGTTTAGCTTGTAAAAAATGACCACAGAAGCTAAAATATGACATTAATTATGATAACATTGTTGTTGTTGTTTTTTAAACCTTTTCTATCACCGTGGACATCTTATTTAAGTGCCATCTGGCATGCATGTTCCTTTGTTGCTCATCATTCATCACCAAAAATGATTTTCTTTTTCAATTCTTATGACTGTACTGATTGTATTGAATAAAATCCAAATCTAGCATAACCAATTAATGCAGCAAAGTGCTCCAGTGGTGCAATTGGTCAGCGCACGGTACTTATAAGACAGTATCTGTTGAGAAATGCCGAGGTTGTGAGTTCAAGCCTCACCTGGAGCATCTTTGTATACTGTTTTTTTCCCTTTTCTTATGTCATTAGTCATTGATTATAAACTGCTACCTTAATATTTAATATGATATTACAAAGGATGGAAGAAAGAAAAAAAAAACACAAACATGATTGTGCATTTAAGTTGTCAGTACACATCTGCTTTGGTTCAAATGCACTGTATATCTTCCTTCAGTCAGCCAACAAAACAGCAATGGAAAAGATTAACATACTGTTGGTAAAGCAGTTGCATCAAATTGATTTTCTGCAATATAGCATGATAATCCATGCTGACAGCTCGGGATAGTACCAGCACATTTCTTGCTGGACTTGGTAATGCAAAGAACACAGTAAACAGCTTCACTTTTTCCTCAAAAATAAATAATTGACTATTAAAAACCTAACAGTCTTAAATTAGAACATCAGTAAGCACCACTGGCATAATGGATAAGTCACTGCCCTCCTATGCCAGGGGGTCCAAGTCCCATATGGGGTAGAAGTCATTACAGCAAGTGTCTCATCACTAGAGTTGATATTTTATCCTTGCTTCAACAGTAAAACAGTCTTGCAGTGTTTAGCTTGTAAAAAATGACCACAGAAGCTAAAGTATGGCATTAATTATGATAACATTGTTGTTGTTGTTGTTGTTTTTTAAACCTTTTCTATCACCGTGGACAGCTTATTCAAGTACCATCTGGCATGCATGTTCCTTTGTTGCTCATCATTCATCACCAAAAATGATTTTCTTTTTCAATTCTTATGACTGTACTGATTGTATTGAATAAAATCCACATCTAGCATAACCAATCAATGCTGCAAAGTGCTCCAGTGGCGCAATTGGTCAGCGTGCGGTACTTATAAGACGGTATCTGTTGAGCAATGCCGAGGTTGTGAGTTCAAGCCTCACCTGGAGCATCTTTGTATACTGTTTTTTTCCCTTTTCTTATGTCATTAGTCATTGATTATAAACTGCTTCCTTAATATTTAATATGATATTACAAAGGATGGAAGAAAGAAAGAAAAAACACAAACATGATTGTGCATTTAAGTTGTCAGCACGCATCTGCTATGGTTCAAATGCACTGCATATCTTCCTTCAGTCAGCCAACAAAACAGCAATGGAAAAGATTAACATACTGTTGGTAAAGCAGTTGCATCAAATTGATTTTCTGCAATATAGCATGATAATCCATACAGACAGCTCTGGATAGCACTAGCACATTTCTTGCTGGACTTGGTAATGCAAAGAACACAGTAAACAGCTTCAATTTTATTCAAAAATAAATAATTGACTATTAAAAACCTATCAGTCTTAGTTAAGGACATCAGTAAGCACCACTGGCATAATGGATAAGGCACTGTTCTCCTAAGCCAGTGCTTGTGGGTTTAAGTCCCGTCTGAGTTGGAAGTCATTACAGCAAGTGTCTCATCACTAGAGTTGATATTTTATCCTTGCTTCAACTGTAAAACAGTCTTGCAGTGTTTAGCTTGCAAAAAATGACCACAAAAGCTAAAATATGACATTAATTATGATAACATTGTTGTTGTTGTTTTTTAAACCTTTTCTATCACCGTGGACATCTTATTTAAGTGCCATCTGGCATGCATGTTCCTTTGTTGCTCATCATTCATCACCAAAAATGATTTTCTTTTTCAATTCTTATGACTGTACTGATTGTATTGAATAAAATCCACATCTAGCAAAACCAACTAATGCTGCAAAGTGCTCCAGTGGTGCAATTGGTCAGCCCGCGGTACTTATAAGACAATATATGTTGAGCAATGCCGAGGTTGTGAGTTCAAGCCTCACCTGGAGCATCTTTGTATAATGTTTTATTTTTCCTTTTCTTATGTCATTAGTCATTGATTATAAACTGCTACCTTAATATTTAATATGATATTACAAAGGATGGAAGAAAGAAAGAAAAAACACAAACATGATTGTGCATTTAAGTTGTCAGCACACATCTGCTTTGGTTCAAATGCACTGCATATCTTCCTTCAGTCAGCCAACAAAACAGCAATGGAAAAGATTAACATACTGTTGGTAAAGCAGTTGCATCAAATTGATTTTCTGCAATATAGCATGATAATCCATACTGACAGCTCGGGATAGTACCAGCACATTTCTTGCTGGACTTGGTAATGCAAAGAACACAGTAAACAGCTTCACTTTTTCCTCAAAAATAAATAATTGACTATTAAAAACCTAACAGTCTTAAATTAGAACATCAGTAAGCACCACTGGCATAATGGATAAGTCACTGCCCTCCTATGCCAGGGGGTCCAAGTCCCATATGGGGTGGAAGTCATTACAGCAAGTGTCTCATCACTAGAGTTGATATTTTATCCTTGCTTCAACAGTAAAACAGTCTTGCAGTGTTTAGCTTGTAAAAAATGACCACAGAAGCTAAAGTATGGCATTAATTATGATAACATTGTTGTTGTTGTTGTTGTTTTTTAAACCTTTTCTATCACCGTGGACAGCTTATTCAAGTACCATCTGGCATGCATGTTCCTTTGTTGCTCATCATTCATCACCAAAAATGATTTTCTTTTTCAATTCTTATGACTGTACTGATTGTATTGAATAAAATCCACATCTAGCATAACCAATCAATGCTGCAAAGTGCTCCAGTGGCACAATTGGTCAGCGTGCGGTACTTATAAGACGGTATCTGTTGAGCAATGCCGAGGTTGTGAGTTCAAGCCTCACCTGGAGCATCTTTGTATACTGTTTTTTTCCCTTTTCTTATGTCATTAGTCATTGATTATAAACTGCTTCCTTAATATTTAATATGATATTACAAAGGATGGAAGAAAGAAAGAAAAAACACAAACATGATTGTGCATTTAAGTTGTCAGCACGCATCTGCTATGGTTCAAATGCACTGCATATCTTCCTTCAGTCAGCCAACAAAACAGCAATGGAAAAGATTAACATACTGTTGGTAAAGCAGTTGCATCAAATTGATTTTCTGCAATATAGCATGATAATCCATACTGACAGCTCTGGATAGCACTAGCACATTTCTTGCTGGACTTGGTAATGCAAAGAACACAGTAAACAGCTTCAATTTTATTCAAAAATAAATAATTGACTATTAAAAACCTATCAGTCTTAGTTAAGGACATCAGTAAGCACCACTGGCATAATGGATAAGGCACTGTTCTCCTAAGCCAGTGCTTGTGGGTTTAAGTCCCGTCTGAGTTGGAAGTCATTACAGCAAGTGTCTCATCACTAGAGTTGATATTTTATCCTTGCTTCAACTGTAAAACAGTCTTGCAGTGTTTAGCTTGCAAAAAATGACCACAAAAGCTAAAATATGACATTAATTATGATAACATTGTTGTTGTTGTTTTTTAAACCTTTTCTATCACCGTGGACATCTTATTTAAGTGCCATCTGGCATGCATGTTCCTTTGTTGCTCATCATTCATCACCAAAAATGATTTTCTTTTTCAATTCTTATGACTGTACTGATTGTATTGAATAAAATCCACATCTAGCAAAACCAACTAATGCTGCAAAGTGCTCCAGTGGTGCAATTGGTCAGCCCGCGGTACTTATAAGACAGTATATGTTGAGCAATGCCGAGGTTGTGAGTTCAAGCCTCACCTGGAGCATCTTTGTATAATGTTTTATTTTTCCTTTTCTTATGTCATTAGTCATTGATTATAAACTGCTACCTTAATATTTAATATGATATTACAAAGGATGGAAGAAAGAAAGAAAAAACACAAACATGATTGTGCATTTAAGTTGTCAGCACACATCTGCTTTGGTTCAAATGCACTGCATATCTTCCTTCAGTCAGCCAACAAAACAGCAATGGAAAAGATTAACATACTGTTGGTAAAGCAGTTGCATCAAATTGATTTTCTGCAATATAGCATGATAATCCATACTGACAGCTCGGGATAGTACCAGCACATTTCTTGCTGGACTTGGTAATGCAAAGAACACAGTAAACAGCTTCACTTTTTCCTCAAAAATAAATAATTGACTATTAAAAACCTAACAGTCTTAAATTAGAACATCAGTAAGCACCACTGGCATAATGGATAAGTCACTGCCCTCCTATGCCAGGGGGTCCAAGTCCCATATGGGGTAGAAGTCATTACAGCAAGTGTCTCATCACTAGAGTTGATATTTTATCCTTGCTTCAACAGTAAAACAGTCTTGCAGTGTTTAGCTTGTAAAAAATGACCACAGAAGCTAAAGTATGGCATTAATTATGATAACATTGTTGTTGTTGTTGTTGTTTTTTAAACCTTTTCTATCACCGTGGACAGCTTATTCAAGTACCATCTGGCATGCATGTTCCTTTGTTGCTCATCATTCATCACCAAAAATGATTTTCTTTTTCAATTCTTATGACTGTACTGATTGTATTGAATAAAATCCACATCTAGCATAACCAATCAATGCTGCAAAGTGCTCCAGTGGCGCAATTGGTCAGCGTGCGGTACTTATAAGACGGTATCTGTTGAGCAATGCCGAGGTTGTGAGTTCAAGCCTCACCTGGAGCATCTTTGTATACTGTTTTTTTCCCTTTTCTTATGTCATTAGTCATTGATTATAAACTGCTTCCTTAATATTTAATATGATATTACAAAGGATGGAAGAAAGAAAGAAAAAACACAAACATGATTGTGCATTTAAGTTGTCAGCACGCATCTGCTATGGTTCAAATGCACTGCATATCTTCCTTCAGTCAGCCAACAAAACAGCAATGGAAAAGATTAACATACTGTTGGTAAAGCAGTTGCATCAAATTGATTTTCTGCAATATAGCATGATAATCCATACTGACAGCTCTGGATAGCACTAGCACATTTCTTGCTGGACTTGGTAATGCAAAGAACACAGTAAACAGCTTCAATTTTATTCAAAAATAAATAATTGACT
Organism: Pseudophryne corroboree; assembly: GCF_028390025.1. Taxonomy (NCBI): domain Eukaryota; kingdom Metazoa; phylum Chordata; class Amphibia; order Anura; family Myobatrachidae; genus Pseudophryne; species Pseudophryne corroboree. The sequence goes on from NW_026968942.1 coordinate 45,393, forward strand.
ATTAAAAACCTATCAGTCTTAGTTAAGGATATCAGTAAGCACCACTGGCATAATGGATAAGGCACTGTTCTCCTAAGCCAGTGCTTGTGGGTTTAAGTCCCGTCTGAGTTGGAAGTCATTACAGCAAGTATCTCATCACTAGAGTTGATATTTTATCCTTGCTTCAACTGTAAAACAGTCTTGCAGTGTTTAGCTTGCAAAAAATGACCACAAAAGCTAAAATATGACATTAATTATGATAACATTGTTGTTGTTGTTGTTTTTTAAACCTTTTCTATCACCGTGGACAGCTTATTCAAGTGCCATCTGGCATGCATGTTTCTTTGTTGCTCATCATTCATCACCAAAAATGATTTTCTTTTTCAATTCTTATGACTGTACTGATTGTATTGAATAAAATCCACATCTAGCATAACCAATCAATGCTGCAAAGTGCTCCAGTGGCGCAATTGGTCAGCGCGCGGTACTTATAAGACAGTATATGTTGAGCAATGCCGAGGTTGTGAGTTCAAGCCTCACCTGGAGCATCTTTGTATGCTGTTTTTTTTTTCTTTTCTTATGTCATTAGTCATTGATTATAAACTGCTACCTTAATATTTAATATGATATTACAAAGGATGGAAGAAAGAAAGAAAAAACACAAACATGATTGTGCATTTAAGTTGTCAGCACACATCTGCTTTGGTTCAAATGCACTGCATATCTTCCTTCAGTCAGCCAACAAAACAGCAATGGAAAAGATTAACATACTGTTGGTAAAGCAGTTGCATCAAATTGATTTTCTGCAATATAGCATGATAATCCATACTGACAGCTCTGGATAGTACCAGCACATTTCTTGCTGGACTTGGTAATGCAAAGAACACAGTAAACAGCTTCACTTTTTCCTCAAAAATAAATAATTGACTAAATAAAAAAAGCTAACAGTCTTAAATAAGAACATCAGTAAGCACCACTGGCATAATGGATAAGTCACTGCCCTCCTAAGCCAGGGGGTCCAAGTCCCATATGGGGTGGAAGTCATTACAGCAAGTGTCTCATCACTAGAGTTGATATTTTATCCTTGCTTCAACAGTAAAACAGTCTTGCAGTGTTTAGCTTGTAAAAAATGACCACAGAAGCTAAAATATGACATTAATTAAGATAACATTGTTGTTGTTGTTGTTGTTTTTTAAACCTTTTCTATCACCGTGGACAGCTTATTCAAGTACCATCTGGCATGCATGTTCCTTTGTTGCTCATCATTCATCACCAAAAATGATTTTCTTTTTCAATTCTTATGACTGTACTGATTGTATTAAATAAAATCCACATCTAGCATTACCAATCAAAGCTGCAAAGTGCTCCAGTGGCGCAATTGGTCAGCGCGTGGTACTTATAAGATGGTATCTGTTGAGCAATGCCGAGGTTGTGAGTTCAAGCCTCACCTGGAGTATCTTTGTACACTATTTTTTTTCCTTTTCTTATGTCATTAGTCATTGATTATAAACTGCTACCTTAATATTTAATATGATATTACAAAGGATGGAAGAAAGAAAGAAAAAACACAAACATGATTGTGCATTTAAGTTGTCAGCACACATCTGCTTTGGTTCAAATGCACTGCATATCTTCCTTCAGTCAGCCAACAAAACAGCAATGGAAAAGATTAACATACTGTTGGTGAAGCAGTTGCATCAAATTGATTTTCTGCAATATAGCATGATAATCCATACTGACAGCTCGGGATAGTACCAGCACATTTCTTGCTGGACTTGGTAATGCAAAGAACACAGTAAACAGCTTCACTTTTTCCTCAAAAATAAATAATTGACTATTAAAAACCTAACAGTCTTAAATTAGAACATCAGTAAGCACCACTGGCATAATGGATAAGTCACTGCCCTCCTATGCCAGGGGGTCCAAGTCCCATATGGGGTAGAAGTCATTACAGCAAGTGTCTCATCACTAGAGTTGATATTTTATCCTTGCTTCAACAGTAAAACAGTCTTGCAGTGTTTAGCTTGTAAAAAATGACCACAGAAGCTAAAGTATGGCATTAATTATGATAACATTGTTGTTATTGTTGTTTTTTAAACCTTTTCTATCACCGTGGACAGCTTATTCAAGTACCATCTGGCATGCATGTTCCTTTGTTGCTCATCATTCATCACCAAAAATGATTTTCTTTTTCAATTCTTATGACTGTACTGATTGTATTGAATAAAATCCACATCTAGCATAACCAATCAATGCTGCAAAGTGCTCCAGTGGCGCAATTGGTCAGCGTGCGGTACTTATAAGACGGTATCTGTTGAGCAATGCCGAGGTTGTGAGTTCAAGCCTCACCTGGAGCATCTTTGTATACTGTTTTTTTCCCTTTTCTTATGTCATTAGTCATTGATTATAAACTGCTTCCTTAATATTTAATATGATATTACAAAGGATGGAAGAAAGAAAGAAAAAACACAAACATGATTGTGCATTTAAGTTGTCAGCACGCATCTGCTATGGTTCAAATGCACTGCATATCTTCCTTCAGTCAGCCAACAAAACAGCAATGGAAAAGATTAACATACTGTTGGTAAAGCAGTTGCATCAAATTGATTTTCTGCAATATAGCATGATAATCCATACTGACAGCTCTGGATAGCACTAGCACATTTCTTGCTGGACTTGGTAATGCAAAGAACACAGTAAACAGCTTCAATTTTATTCAAAAATAAATAATTGACTATTAAAAACCTATCAGTCTTAGTTAAGGACATCAGTAAGCACCACTGGCATAATGGATAAGGCACTGTTCTCCTAAGCCAGTGCTTGTGGGTTTAAGTCCCGTCTGAGTTGGAAGTCATTACAGCAAGTGTCTCATCACTAGAGTTGATATTTTATCCTTGCTTCAACTGTAAAACAGTCTTGCAGTGTTTAGCTTGCAAAAAATGACCACAAAAGCTAAAATATGACATTAATTATGATAACATTGTTGTTGTTGTTGTTGTTGTTTTTTAAACCTTTTCTATCACCGTGGACAGCTTATTCAAGTGCCATCTGGCATGCATGTTTCTTTGTTGCTCATCATTCATCACCAAAAATGATTTTCTTTTTCAATTCTTATGACTGTACTGATTGTATTGAATAAAATCCACATCTAGCATAACCAATCAATGCTGCAAAGTGCTCCAGTGGCGCAATTGGTCAGCGCGCGGTACTTATAAGACAGTATATGTTGAGCAATGCCGAGGTTGTGAGTTCAAGCCTCACCTGGAGCATCTTTGTATGCTGTTTTTTTTTTTTTTTTCTTATGTCATTAGTCATTGATTATAAACTGCTACCTTAATATTTAATATGATATTACAAAGGATGGAAGAAAGAAAGAAAAAACACAAACATGATTGTGCATTTAAGTTGTCAGCACACATCTGCTTTGGTTCAAATGCACTGCATATCTTCCTTCAGTCAGCCAACAAAACAGCAATGGAAAAGATTAACATACTGTTGGTAAAGCAGTTGCATCAAATTGATTTTCTGCAATATAGCATGATAATCCATACTGACAGCTCTGGATAGTACCAGCACATTTCTTGCTGGACTTGGTAATGCAAAGAACACAGTAAACAGCTTCACTTTTTCCTCAAAAATAAATAATTGACTATTAAAAACCTAACAGTCTTAAATAAGAACATCAGTAAGCACCACTGGCATAATGGATAAGTCACTGCCCTCCTAAGCCAGGGGGTCCAAGTCCCATATGGGGTGGAAGTCATTACAGCAAGTGTCTCATCACTAGAGTTGATATTTTATCCTTGCTTCAACAGTAAAACAGTCTTGCAGTGTTTAGCTTGTAAAAAATGACCACAGAAGCTAAAATATGACATTAATTAAGATAACATTGTTGTTGTTGTTGTTTTTTAAACCTTTTCTATCACCGTGGACAGCTTATTCAAGTACCATCTGGCATGCATGTTCCTTTGTTGCTCATCATTCATCACCAAAAATGATTTTCTTTTTCAATTCTTATGACTGTACTGATTGCATTAAATAAAATCCACATCTAGCATTACCAATCAAAGCTGCAAAGTGCTCCAGTGGCGCAATTGGTCAGCGCGTGGTACTTATAAGATGGTATCTGTTGAGCAATGCCGAGGTTGTGAGTTCAAGCCTCACCTGGAGTATCTTTGTACACTATTTTTTTTCCTTTTCTTATGTCATTAGTCATTGATTATAAACTGCTACCTTAATATTTAATATGATATTACAAAGGATGGAAGAAAGAAAGAAAAAACACAAACAAGATTGTGCATTTAAGTTGTCAGCACACATCTGCTTTGGTTCAAATGCACTGCATATCTTCCTTCAGTCAGCCAACAAAACAGCAATGGAAAAGATTAACATACTGTTGGTAAAGCAGTTGCATCAAATTGATTTTCTGCAATATAGCATGATAATCCATACTGACAGCTCTGGATAGTACCAGCACATTTCTTCCTGGACTTGGTAATGCAAAGAACACAGTAAACAGCTTCAATTTTATTCAAAAATAAATAATTGACTATTAAAAACCTATCAGTCTTAAATAAGGACATCAGTAAGCACCACTGGCATAATGGATAAGGAACTGTTCTCCTAAGCCAGTGCTTGTGGGTTTAAGTCCCGTCGGAGTTGGAAGTCATTACAGCAAGTGTCTCATCACTAGAGTTGATATTTTATCCTTGCTTCAACTGTAAAACAGTCTTGCAGTGTTTTAGCTTGCAAAAAATGACCACAGAAGCTAAAATATGACATTAATTATAATAACATTGTTGTTGTTGTTTTTTAAACCTTTTCTATCACCGTGGACAGCTTATTCAAGTGCCATCTGGCATGCATGTTCCTTTGTTGCTCATCATTCATCACCAAAAATGATTTTCTTTTTCAATTCTTATGACTGTACTGATTGTATTGAATAAAATCCACATCTAGCAAAACCAACAAATGCTGCAAAGTGCTCCAGTGGTGCAATTGGTCAGTGCGCGGTACTTATAAGACAGTATATGTTGAGCAATGCCGAGCTTGTGAGTTCAAGCCTCACCTGGAGCATCTTTGTATACTGTTTTTTTTCCTTTTCTTATGTCATTAGTCATTGATTATAAACTGCTACCTTAATATTTAATATGATATTACAAACGATGGAAGAAAGAAAGAAAAAGCACAAACATGATTGTGCATTTAAGTTGTCAGCACACATCTGCTTTGGTTCAAATGCACTGCATATCTTCCTTCAGTCAGCCAACAAAACAGCAATGGAAAAGATTAACATACTGTTGGTAAAGCAGTTGCATCAAATTGATTTTCGGCAATATAGCATGATAATCCATACTGACAGCTCTGGATAGTACCAGCACATTTCTTGCTGGACTTGGTAATGCAAAAAACACAGTAAACAGCTTCACTTTTTCCTCAAAAATAAATAATTGTCTATTAAAAACCTAACACTCTTAAATAAGAACATCAGTAAGCACCACTTGCATAATGGATAAGTCACTGCCCTCCTAAGCCAGGGGGTCCAAGTCCCATATGGGGTGGAAGTCATTACAGCAAGTGTCTCATCACTAGAGTTGATATTTTATCCTTGCTTCAACAGTAAAACAGTCTTGCAGTGTTTAGCTTGTAAAAAATGACCACAGAAGCTAAAATATGACATTAATTATGATAACATTGTTGTTGTTGTTGTTTTTTAAACCTTTTCTATCACCATGGACAGCTTATTCAAGTACCATCTGGCATGCGTGTTCCTTTGTTGCTCATCATTCATCACCAAAAATGATTTTCTTTTTCAATTCTTATGACTGTACTGATTGTATTGAATAAAATCCACATCTAGCATAACCAATCAATGCTGCAAAGTGCTCCAGTGGCGCAATTGGTCAGCGCACGGTATTTATAAGACAGTATCTGTTGAGCAATGCCGAGGTTGTGAGTTCAAGCCTCACCTAGAGCATCTTTGTATACTGTTTTTTTTTTCCTTTTCTTATGTCATTAGTCATTGATTATAAACTGCTTCCTTAATATTTAATATGATATTACAAAGGATGGAAGAAAGAAAGAAAAAACACAAACATGATTGTGCATTTAAGTTGTCAGCACACATCTGCTTTGGTTCAAATGCACTGCATATCTTCCTTCAGTCAGCCAACAAAACAGCAATGGAAAAGATTAACATACTGTTGGTAAAGCAGTTGCATCAAATTGATTTTCGGCAATATAGCATGATAATCCATACTGACAGCTCTGGATAGTACCAGCACATTTCTTGCTGGACTTGGTAATGCAAAAAACACAGTAAACAGCTTCACTTTTTCCTCAAAAATAAATAATTGACTATTAAAAACCTAACAGTCTTAAATAAGAACATCAGTAAGCACCACTTGCATAATGGATAAGTCACTGCCCTCCTAAGCCAGGGGGTCCAAGTCCCATATGGGGTGGAAGTCATTACAGCAAGTGTCTCATCACTAGAGTTGATATTTTATCCTTGCTTCAACAGTAAAACAGTCTTGCAGTGTTTAGCTTGTAAAAAATGACCACAGAAGCTAAAATATGACATTAATTATGATAACATTGTTGTTGTTGTTGTTTTTTAAACCTTTTCTATCACCGTGGACAGCTTATTCAAGTACCATCTGGCATGCATGTTCCTTTGTTGCTCATCATTCATCACCAAAAATGATTTTCTTTTTCAATTCTTATGACTGTACTGATTGTATTAAATAAAATCCACATCTAGCATAACCAATCAAAGTTGCAAAGTGCTCCAGTGGCGCAATTGGTCAGCGCGTGGTACATTGAAGACGGTATCTGTTGAGCAATGCCGAGGTTGTGAGTTCAAGCCTCACCTGGAGCATCTTTGTATACTGTTTTTTTTTCCTTTTCTTATGTCATTAGTCATTGATTATAAACTGCTACCTTAATATTTAATATGATATTACAAAGGATGGAAGAAAGAAAGAAAAAACACAAACATGATTGTGCATTTAAGTTGTCAGCACACATCTGCTTTGGTTCAAATGCACTGCATATCTTCCTTCAGTCAGCCAACAAAACAGCAATGGAAAAGATTAACATACTGTTGGTAAAGCAGTTGCATCAAATTGATTTTCTGCAGTATAGCATGATAATCCATACTGACAGCTCTGGATAGTACCAGCACATTTCTTGCTGGACTTGGTAATGCAAAGAACAGAGTAAACAGCTTCACTTTTTCCTCAAAAATAAATAATTGACTATTAAAAACCTAACAGTCTTAAATTAAAACATCAGTAAGCACCACTGGCATAATGGATAAGTCACTGCCCTCCTAAGCCAGGGGGTCCAAGTCCCATATGGGGTAGAAGTCATTACAGCAAGTGTCTCATCACTAGAGTTGATATTTTATCCTTGCTTCAACAGTAAAACAGTCTTGCAGTGTTTAGCTTGTAAAAAATGACCACAGAAGCTAAAGTATGGCATTAATTATGATAACATTGTTGTTGTTGTTTTTTAAACCTTTTCTATCACCGTGGACAGCTTATTCAAGTACCATCTGGCATGCATGTTCCTTTGTTGCTCATCATTCATCACCAAAAATGATTTTCTTTTAAATTCTTATGACTGTACTGATTGTATTGAATAAAATCCACATCTAGCATAACCAATTAATGCTGCAAAGTGATCCAGTGGCGCAATTGGTCAGCGCGCGGTATTTATAAGACAGTATCTGTTGAGCAATGCCGAGGTTGTGAGTTCAAGCCTCACCTGGAGTATCTTTGTATACTGTTTTTTTTTTTTTTTTTCTTATGTCATTAGTCATTGATTATAAACTGCTTCCTTAATATTTAATATGATATTACAAAGGATGGAAGAAAGAAAGAAAAAACAAACACAAACATGATTGTGCATTTAACTTGTCAGCACACATCTGCTTTGGTTCAAATGCACTGCATATCTTCCTTCAGTCAGCCAACAAAACAGCAATGGAAAAGATTAACATACTGTTGGTAAAGCAGTTGCATCAAATTGATTTTCTGCAATATAGCATGATAATCCATACTGACAGCTCTGGATAGTACCAGCACATTTCTTGCTGGACTTGGTAATGCAAAGAACACAGTAAACAGCTTCACTTTTTCCTCAAAAATAAATAATTGACTATTAAAAACCTAACAGTCTTAAATAAGAACATCAGTAAGCACCACTGGCATAATGGATAAGTCACTGCCCTCCTAAGCCAGGGGGTCCAAGTCCCATATGGGGTGGAAGTCATTACAGCAAGTGTCTCATCACTAGAGTTGATATTTTATCCTTGCTTCAACAGTAAAACAGTCTTGCAGTGTTTAGCTTGTAAAAAATGACCACAGAAGCTAAAATATGACATTAATTATGATAACATTGTTGTTGTTGTTGTTTTTTAAACCTTTTCTATCACCGTGGACAGCTTATTCAAGTACCATCTGGCATGCATGTTCCTTTGTTGCTCATCATTCATCACCAAAAATGATTTTCTTTTTCAATTCTTATGACTGTACTGATTGTATTAAATAAAATCCACATCTAGCATAACCAATCAAAGCAGCAAAGTGCTCCAGTGGCGCAATTGGTCAGCGCGTGGTATTTATAAGATGGCATCTGTTGAGCAATGCCGAGGTTGTGAGTTCAAGCCTCACCTGGAGCATCTTTGTATACTGTTTTTTTTCCTTTTCTTATGTCATTAGTCATTGATTATAAACTGCTACCTTAATATTTAATATGATATTACAAAGGATGGAAGAAAGAAAGAAAAAACACAAACATGATTGTGCATTTAAGTTGTCAGCACACATCTGCTTTGGTTCAAATGCACTGCATATCTTCCTTCAGTCAGCCAACAAAACAGCAATGGAAAAGATTAACATACTGTTGGTAAAGCAGTTGCATCAAATTGATTTTCTGCAATATAGCATGATAATCCATACTGACAGCTCTGGATAGTACCAGCATATTTCTTCCTTGACTTGGTAATGCAAAGAACACAGTAAACTGCTTTAATTTTATTCAAAAATATATAATTGACTATTAAAAACCTATCAGTCTTAAATAAGGACATCAGTAAGCACCACTGGCATAATGGATAAGGAACTGTTCTCCTAAGCCAGTGCTTGTGGGTTTAAGTCCCGTCTGAGTTGGAAGTCATTACAGCAAGTGTCTCATCACTAGAGTTGATATTTTATCCTTGCTTCAACTGTAAAACAGTCTTGCAGTGTTTAGCTTGCAAAAAATGACCACAGAAGCTAAAATATGACATTAATTATAATAACATTGTTGTTGTTGTTGTTGTTTTTTAAACCTTTTCTATCACCGTGGACAGCTAATTCAAGTACCATCTGGCATGCATGTTCCTTTGTTGCTCATCATTCATCACCAAAAATGATTTTCTTTTTCAATTCTTATGACTGTACTGATTGTATTGAATAAAATCCACATCTAGCAAAACCAACTAATGGTGCAAAGTGCTCCAGTGGTGCAATTGGTCATCGCGCGGTACTTATAAGACAGTATATGTTGAGCAATGACGAGCTTGTGAGTTCAAGCCTCACCTGGAGTATCTTTGTATACTGTTTTTTTTTTTTTTTTTCTTATGTCATTAGTCATTGATTATAAACTGCTTCCTTAATATTTAATATGATATTACAAAGGATGGAAGAAAGAAAGAAAAAACAAACACAAACATGATTGTGCATTTAACTTGTCAGCACACATCTGCTTTGGTTCAAATGCACTGCATATCTTCCTTCAGTCAGCCAACAAAACAGCAATGGAAAAGATTAACATACTGTTGGTAAAGCAGTTGCATCAAATTGATTTTCTGCAATATAGCATGATAATCCATACTGACAGCTCTGGATAGTACCAGCACATTTCTTGCTGGACTTGGTAATGCAAAGAACACAGTAAACAGCTTCACTTTTTCCTCAAAAATAAATAATTGACTATTAAAAACCTAACAGTCTTAAATAAGAACATCAGTAAGCACCACTGGCATAATGGATAAGTCACTGCCCTCCTAAGCCAGGGGGTCCAAGTCCCATATGGGGTGGAAGTCATTACAGCAAGTGTCTCATCACTAGAGTTGATATTTTATCCTTGCTTCAACAGTAAAACAGTCTTGCAGTGTTTAGCTTGTAAAAAATGACCACAGAAGCTAAAATATGACATTAATTATGATAACATTGTTGTTGTTGTTGTTTTTTAAACCTTTTCTATCACCGTGGACAGCTTATTCAAGTACCATCTGGCATGCATGTTCCTTTGTTGCTCATCATTCATCACCAAAAATGATTTTCTTTTTCAATTCTTATGACTGTACTGATTGTATTAAATAAAATCCACATCTAGCATAACCAATCAAAGCAGCAAAGTGCTCCAGTGGCGCAATTGGTCAGCGCGTGGTATTTATAAGATGGCATCTGTTGAGCAATGCCGAGGTTGTGAGTTCAAGCCTCACCTGGAGCATCTTTGTATACTGTTTTTTTTCCTTTTCTTATGTCATTAGTCATTGATTATAAACTGCTACCTTAATATTTAATATGATATTACAAAGGATGGAAGAAAGAAAGAAAAAACACAAACATGATTGTGCATTTAAGTTGTCAGCACACATCTGCTTTGGTTCAAATGCACTGCATATCTTCCTTCAGTCAGCCAACAAAACAGCAATGGAAAAGATTAACATACTGTTGGTAAAGCAGTTGCATCAAATTGATTTTCTGCAATATAGCATGATAATCCATACTGACAGCTCTGGATAGTACCAGCATATTTCTTCCTTGACTTGGTAATGCAAAGAACACAGTAAACTGCTTTAATTTTATTCAAAAATATATAATTGACTATTAAAAACCTATCAGTCTTAAATAAGGACATCAGTAAGCACCACTGGCATAATGGATAAGGAACTGTTCTCCTAAGCCAGTGCTTGTGGGTTTAAGTCCCGTCTGAGTTGGAAGTCATTACAGCAAGTGTCTCATCACTAGAGTTGATATTTTATCCTTGCTTCAACTGTAAAACAGTCTTGCAGTGTTTAGCTTGCAAAAAATGACCACAGAAGCTAAAATATGACATTAATTATAATAACATTGTTGTTGTTGTTGTTGTTTTTTAAACCTTTTCTATCACCGTGGACAGCTAATTCAAGTACCATCTGGCATGCATGTTCCTTTGTTGCTCATCATTCATCACCAAAAATGATTTTCTTTTTCAATTCTTATGACTGTACTGATTGTATTGAATAAAATCCACATCTAGCAAAACCAACTAATGGTGCAAAGTGCTCCAGTGGTGCAATTGGTCATCGCGCGGTACTTATAAGACAGTATATGTTGAGCAATGACGAGCTTGTGAGTTCAAGCCTCACCTGGAGCATCTTTGTATACTGTTTTTTTTTCCTTTTCTTATGTCATTAGTCATTGATTATAAACTGCTACCTTAATATTTAATATGATATTACAAAGGATGGAAGAAAGAAAGAAAAAACACAAACATGATTGTGCATTTAAGTTGTCAGCACACATCTGCTTTGGTTCAAATGCACTGCATATCTTCCTTCAGTCAGCCAACAAAACAGCAATGGAAAAGATTAACATACTGTTGGTAAAGCAGTTGCATCAAATTGATTTTCTGCAATATAGCATGATAATCCATACTGACAGCTCTGGATAGTACCAGCACATTTCTTGCTGGACTTGGTAATGCAAAGAACACAGTAAACAGCTTTACTTTTTCCTCAAAAATAAATAATTGACTATTAAAAACCTAACAGTCTTAAATTAGAACATCAGTAAGCACCACTGGCATAATGGATAAGTCACTGCCCTCCTAAGCCAGGGGGTCCAAGTCCTATATGGGGTAGAAGTCATTACAGCAAGTGTCTCATCACTAGAGTTGATATTTTATCCTTGCTTCAACAGTAAAACAGTCTTGCAGTGTTTCGCTTGTAAAAAATGACCACAGAAGCTAAAGTATGGCATTAATTATGATAACATTGTTGTTGTTGTTTTTTAAACCTTTTCTATCACCGTGGACAGCTTATTCAAGTACCATCTGGCATGCATGTTCCTTTGTTGCTCATCATTCATCACCAAAAATGATTTTCTTTTCAATTCTTATGACTGTACTGATTGTATTGAATAAAATCCACATCTAGCATAACCAATTAATGCTGCAAAGTGATCCAGTGGCGCAATTGGTCAGCGCGCGGTATTTATAAGACAGTATCTGTTGAGCAATGCCGAGGTTGTGAGTTCAAGCCTCACCTAGAGCATCTTTGTATACTGTTTTTTTTTCCTTTTCTTATGTCATTAGTCATTGATTATAAACTGCTTCCTTAATATTTAATATGATATTACAAAGGATGGAAGAAAGAAAGAAAAAACAAACACAAACATGATTGTGCATTTAACTTGTCAGCACACATCTGCTTTGGTTCAAATGCACTGCATATCTTCCTTCAGTCAGCCAACAAAACAGCAATGGAAAAGATTAACATACTGTTGGTAAAGCAGTTGCATCAAATTGATTTTCTGCAATATAGCATGATAATCCATACTGACAGCTCTGGATAGTACCAGCACATTTCTTGCTGGACTTGGTAATGCAAAGAACACAGTAAACAGCTTCACTTTTTCCTCAAAAATAAATAATTGACTATTAAAAACCTAACAGTCTTAAATAAGAACATCATTAAGCACCACTGGCATAATGGATAAGTCACTGCCCTCCTAAGCCAGGGGGTCAAAGTCCCATATGGGGTGGAAGTCATTACAGCAAGTGTCTCATCACTAGAGTTGATATTTTATCCTTGCTTCAACAGTTAAACAGTCTTGCAGTGTTTAGCTTGTAAAAAATGACCACAGAAGCTAAAATATGACATTAATTAAGATAACATTGTTGTTGTTGTTGTTTTTTAAACCTTTTCTATCACCGTGGACAGCTTATTCAAGTACCATCTGGCATGCATGTTCCTTTGTAGCTGATCATTCATCACCAAAAATGATTTTCTTTTTCAATTCTTATGACTGTACTGATTGTATTAAATAAAATCCACATCTAGCATAACCAATCAAAGGTGCAAAGTGCTCCAGTGGCGCAATTGGTCAGCGCGTGGTACTTATAAGATGGCATCTGTTGAGCAATGCCGAGGTTGTGAGTTCAAGCCTCACCTGGAGCATCTTTGTATACTGTTTTTTTTCCTTTTCTTATGTCATTAGTCATTGATTATAAACTGCTACCTTAATATTTAATATGATATTACAAAGGATGGAAGAAAGAAAGAAAAAACACAAACATGATTGTGCATTTAAGTTGTCAGCACACATCTGCTTTGGTTCAAATGCACTGCATATCTTCCTTCAGTCAGCCAACAAAACAGCAATGGAAAAGATTAACATACTGTTGGTAAAGCAGTTGCATCAAATTGATTTTCTGCAATATAGCATGATAATCCATACTGACAGCTCTGGATAGTACCAGCACATTTCTTCCTGGACTTGGTAATGCAAAGAACACAGTAAACAGCTTCAATTTTATTCAAAAATAAATAATTGACTATTAAAAACCTATCAGTCTTAAATAAGGACATCAGTAAGCAACACTGGCATAATGGATAAGGAACTGTTCTCCTAAGCCAGTGCTTGTGGGTTTAAGTCCCGTCTGAGTTGGAAGTCATTACAGCAAGTGTCTCATCACTAGAGTTGATATTTTATCCTTGCTTCAACTGTAAAACAGTCTTGCAGTGTTTAGCTTGCAAAAAATGACCACAGAAGCTAAAATATGACATTAATTATAATAACATTGTTGTTGTTGTTGTTTTTTAAACCTTTTCTATCACCGTGGACAGCTTATTCAAGTACCATCTGGCATGCATGTTCCTTTGTTGCTCATCATTCATCACCAAAAATGATTTTCTTTTTCAATTCTTATGACTGTACTGATTGTATTGAATAAAATCCACATCTAGCAAAACCAACTAATGCTGCAAAGTGCTCCAGTGGTGCAATTGGTCAGCGCGCGGTACTTATAAGACAGTATATGTTGAGCAATGCCGAGCTTGTGAGTTCAAGCCTCACCTGGAGCATCTTTGTATACTGTTTTTTTTCCTTTTCTTATGTCATTAGTCATTGATTATAAACTGCTACCTTAATATTTAATATGATATTACAAAGGATGGAAGAAAGAAAGAAAAAACACAAACATGATTGTGCATTTAAGTTGTCAGCACACATCTGCTTTGGTTCAAATGCACTGCATATCTTCCTTCAGTCAGCCAACAAAACAGCAATGGAAAAGATTAACATACTGTTGGTAAAGCAGTTGCATCAAATTGATTTTCTGCAATATAGCATGATAATCCATACTGACAGCTCTGGATAGTACCAGCACATTTCTTCCTGGACTTGGTAATGCAAAGAACACAGTAAACAGCTTCAATTTTATTCAAAAATAAATAATTGACTATTAAAAACCTATCAGTCTTAAATAAGGACATCAGTAAGCAACACTGGCATAATGGATAAGGAACTGTTCTCCTAAGCCAGTGCTTGTGGGTTTAAGTCCCGTCTGAGTTGGAAGTCATTACAGCAAGTGTCTCATCACTAGAGTTGATATTTTATCCTTGCTTCAACTGTAAAACAGTCTTGCAGTGTTTAGCTTGCAAAAAATGACCACAGAAGCTAAAATATGACATTAATTATAATAACATTGTTGTTGTTGTTGTTTTTTAAACCTTTTCTATCACCGTGGACAGCTTATTCAAGTACCATCTGGCATGCATGTTCCTTTGTTGCTCATCATTCATCACCAAAAATGATTTTCTTTTTCAATTCTTATGACTGTACTGATTGTATTGAATAAAATCCACATCTAGCAAAACCAACTAATGCTGCAAAGTGCTCCAGTGGTGCAATTGGTCAGCGCGCGGTACTTATAAGACAGTATATGTTGAGCAATGCCGAGCTTGTGAGTTCAAGCCTCACCTGGAGCATCTTTGTATACTGTTTTTTTTCCTTTTCTTATGTCATTAGTCATTGATTATAAACTGCTACCTTAATATTTAATATGATATTACAAAGGATGGAAGAAAGAAAGAAAAAACACAAACATGATTGTGCATTTAAGTTGTCAGCACACATCTGCTTTGGTTCAAATGCACTGCATATCTTCCTTCAGTCAGCCAACAAAACAGCAATGGAAAAGATTAACATACTGTTGGTAAAGCAGTTGCATCAAATTGATTTTCTGCAATATAGCATGATAATCCATACTGACAGCTCTGGATAGTACCAGCACATTTCTTCCTGGACTTGGTAATGCAAAGAACACAGTAAACAGCTTCAATTTTATTCAAAAATAAATAATTGACTATTAAAAACCTATCAGTCTTAAATAAGGACATCAGTAAGCAACACTGGCATAATGGATAAGGAACTGTTCTCCTAAGCCAGTGCTTGTGGGTTTAAGTCCCGTCTGAGTTGGAAGTCATTACAGCAAGTATCTCATCACTAGAGTTGATATTTTATCCTTGCTTCAACTGTAAAACAGTCTTGCAGTGTTTAGCTTGCAAAAAATGACCACAGAAGCTAAAATATGACATTAATTATAATAACATTGTTGTTGTTGTTGTTGTTTTTTAAACCTTTTCTATCACCGTGGACAGCTTATTCAAGTACCATCTGGCATGCATGTTCCTTTGTTGCTCATCATTCATCACCAAAAATGATT
This sequence comes from Pseudophryne corroboree, assembly GCF_028390025.1. Lineage (NCBI taxonomy): Eukaryota > Metazoa > Chordata > Amphibia > Anura > Myobatrachidae > Pseudophryne > Pseudophryne corroboree. The sequence goes on from NW_026968942.1 coordinate 61,137, forward strand.
TTCTTTTTCAATTCTTATGACTGTACTGATTGTATTGAATAAAATCCACATCTAGCAAAACCAACTAATGCTGCAAAGTGCTCCAGTGGTGCAATTGGTCAGCGCGCGGTACTTATAAGACAGTATATGTTGAGCAATGCCGAGCTTGTGAGTTCAAGCCTCACCTGGAGCATCTTTGTATACTGTTTTTTTTTCCTTTTCTTATGTCATTAGTCATTGATTATAAACTGCTACCTTAATATTTAATATGATATTACAAATGATGGAAGAAAGAAAGAAAAAACACAAACATGATTGTGCATTTAAGTTGTCAGCACACATCTGCTTTGGTTCAAATGCACTGCATATCTTCCTTCAGTCAGCCAACAAAACAGCAATGGAAAAGATTAACATACTGTTGGTAAAGCAGTTGCATCAAATTGATTTTCTGCAATATAGCATGATAATCCATACTGACAGCTCTGGATAGTACCAGCACATTTCTTGCTGGACTTGGTAATGCAAAGAACACAGTAAACAGCTTCACTTTTTCCTCAAAAATAAATAATTGACTATTAAAAACCTAACAGTCTTAAATAAGAACATCAGTAAGCAC
>NW_026968943.1:0-61613 GCF_028390025.1 Pseudophryne corroboree
TGAATCCCTGAGATGAAAAAAGTTGATTTCGGAGCATGATTTTTGAACAGGAGCTTCAACGGTTTTGGGGCAGATGAGAAATTCCCTAAGCCCCGGACCCATCGATTTTGGTCAAAACTGAAAATTTTAAAAGTGCCCCTATTTCTGCTTTAAACTTTAGTTACCATCCCAAAATGAATCCCTGAGATGAAAAAAGTTGATTTCGGAGCATGATTTTTGAACAGGAGCTTCAACGGTTTTGGGGCATATGAGAAATTCCCTAAGCCCCGGACCCATCGATTTTGGTCAAAAATGAAAATTTTAAAAGTGCCCCTATTTCTGCTTTAAACTTTAGTTACCATCCCAAAATGAATCCCTGAGATGAAAAAAGTTGATTTCGGAGCATGATTTTTGAACAGGAGCTTCAACGGTTTTGGGGCATATGAGAAATTCCCTAAGCCCCGGACCCATCGATTTTTGGTCAAAAATGAAAATTTTAAAAGTGCCCCTATTTCTGCTTTAAACTTTAGTTACCATCCCAAAATGAATCCCTGAGATGAAAAAAGTTGATTTCGGAGCATGATTTTTGAACAGGAGCTTCAACGGTTTTGGGGCATATGAGAAATTCCCTAAGCCCCGGACCCATCGATTTTGGTCAAAAATGAAAATTTTAAAAGTGCCCCTATTTCTGCTTTAAACTTTAGTTACCATCCCAAAATGAATCCCTGAGATGAAAAAAGTTGATTTCGGAGCATGATTTTTGAACAGGAGCTTCAACGGTTTTGGGGCATATGAGAAATTCCCTAAGCCCCGGACCCATCGATTTTGGTCAAAAATGAAAATTTTAAAAGTGCCCCTATTTCTGCTTTAAACTTTAGTTACCATCCCAAAATGAATCCCTGAGATGAAAAAAGTTGATTTCGGAGCATGATTTTTGAACAGGAGCTTCAACGGTTTTGGGGCATATAAGAAATTCCCTAAGCCCCGGACCCATCGATTTTGGTCAAAAATGAAAATTTTAAAAGTGCCCCTATTTCTGCTTTAAACTTTAGTTACCATCCCAAAATGAATCCCTGTGATGAAAAAAGTTGATTTCGGAGCATGATTTTTGAACAGGAGCTTCAACGGTTTTGGGGCATATAAGAAATTCCCTAAGCCCCGGACCATCGATTTTGGTCAAAAATGAAAATTTTAAAAGTGCCCCTATTTCTGCTTTAAACTTTAGTTACCATCCCAAAATGAATCCCTGTGATGAAAAAAGTTGATTTCGGAGCATGATTTTTGAACAGGAGCTTCAACGGTTTTGGGGCATATGAGAAATTCCCTAAGCCCCGGACCCATCGATTTTGGTCAAAAATGAAAATTTTAAAAGTGCCCCTATTTCTGCTTTAAACTTTAGTTACCATCCCAAAATGAATCCCTGAGATGAAAAAAGTTGATTTCGGAGCATGATTTTTGAACAGGAGCTTCAACGGTTTTGGGGCATATGAGAAATTCCCTAAGCCCCGGACCCATCGATTTTGGTCAAAAATGAAAATTTTAAAAGTGCCCCTATTTCTGCTTTAAACTTTAGTTACCATCCCAAAATGAATCCCTGAGATGAAAAAAGTTGATTTCGGAGCATGATTTTTGAACAGGAGCTTCAACGGTTTTGGGGCATATGAGAAATTCCCTAAGCCCCGGACCCATCGATTTTGGTCAAAAATGAAATTTTAAAAGTGCCCCTATTTCTGCTTAAAACTTTAGTTACCATCCCAAAATGAATCCCTGAGATGAAAAAAGTTGATTTCGGAGCATGATTTTTGAACAGGAGCTTCAACGGTTTTGGGGCATATGAGAAATTCCCTAAGCCCCGGACCCATCGATTTTGGTCAAAAATGAAAATTTTAAAAGTGCCCCTATTTCTGCTTTAAACTTTAGTTACCATCCCAAAATGAATCCCTGAGATGAAAAAAGTTGATTTCGGAGCATGATTTTTGAACAGGAGCTTCAACGGTTTTGGGGCATATAAGAAATTCCCTAAGCCCCGGACCCATCGATTTTGGTCAAAAATGAAAATTTTAAAAGTGCCCCTATTTCTGCTTTAAACTTTAGTTACCATCCCAAAATGAATCCCTGAGATGAAAAAAGTTGATTTCGGAGCATGATTTTTGAACAGGAGCTTCAACGGTTTTGGGGCATATGAGAAATTCCCTAAGCCCCGGACCCATCGATTTTGGTCAAAAATGAAAATTTTAAAAGTGCCCCTCTTTCTGCTTTAAACTTTAGTTACCATCCCAAAATGAATCCCTGAGATGAAAAAAGTTGATTTCGGAGCATGATTTTTTAACAGGAGCTTCAACGGTTTTGGGGCATATGAGAAATTCCCTAAGCCCCGGACCCATCGATTTTGGTCAAAAATGAAAATTTTAAAAGTGCCCCTATTTCTGCTTTAAACTTTAGTTACCATCCCAAAATGAATCCCTGAGATGAAAAAAGTTGATTTCGGAGCATGATTTTTGAACAGGAGCTTCAACGGTTTTGGGGCATATGAGAAATTCCCTAAGCCCCCGGACCCATCGATTTTGGTCAAAAATGAAAATTTTAAAAGTGCCCCTATTTCTGCTTAAAACTTTAGTTACCATCCCAAAATGAATCCCTGAGATGAAAAAAGTTGATTTCGGAGCATGATTTTTGAACAGGAGCTTCAACGGTTTTGGGGCATATGAGAAATTCCCTAAGCCCCGGACCCATCGATTTTGGTCAAAAATGAAAATTTTAAAAGTGCCCCTATTTCTGCTTTAAACTTTAGTTACCATCCCAAATGAATCCCTGAGATGAAAAAAGTTGATTTCGGAGCATGATTTTTGAACAGGAGCTTCAACGGTTTTGGGGCATATAAGAAATTCCCTAAGCCCCGGACCCATCGATTTTGGTCAAAAATGAAAATTTTAAAAGTGCCCCTATTTCTGCTTTAAACTTTAGTTACCATCCCAAAATGAATCCCTGAGATGAAAAAAGTTGATTTCGGAGCATGATTTTTGAACAGGAGCTTCAACGGTTTTGGGGCATATGAGAAATTCCCTAAGCCCTGGACCCATTGATTTTGGTCAAAACTGAAAATTTTAAAAGTGCCCCTCTTTCTGCTTTAAACTTTAGTTACCATCCCAAAATGAATCCCTGAGATGAAAAAAGTTGATTTCGGAGCATGATTTTTGAACAGGAGCTTCAACGGTTTTGGGGCATATGAGAAATTCCCTAAGCCCCGGACCCATCGATTTTGGTCAAAAATGAAAATTTTAAAAGTGCCCCTATTTCTGCTTAAAACTTTAGTTACCATCCCAAAATGAATCCCTGAGATGAAAAAAGTTGATTTCGGAGCATGATTTTTGAACAGGAGCTTCAACGGTTTTGGGGCATATGAGAAATTCCCTAAGCCCCGGACCCATCGATTTTGGTCAAAAATGAAAATTTTAAAAGTGCCCCTATTTCTGCTTTAAACTTTAGTTACCATCCCAAAATGAATCCCTGAGATGAAAAAAGTTGATTTCGGAGCATGATTTTTGAACAGGAGCTTCAACGGTTTTGGGGCATATAAGAAATTCCCTAAGCCCCGGACCCATCGATTTTGGTCAAAAATGAAAATTTTAAAAGTGCCCCTATTTCTGCTTTAAACTTTAGTTACCATCCCAAAATGAATCCCTGAGATGAAAAAAGTTGATTTCGGAGCATGATTTTTGAACAGGAGCTTCAACGGTTTTGGGGCATATGAGAAATTCCCTAAGCCCTGGACCCATTGATTTTGGTCAAAACTGAAAATTTTAAAAGTGCCCCTCTTTCTGCTTTAAACTTTAGTTACCATCCCAAAATGAATCCCTGAGATGAAAAAAGTTGATTTCGGAGCATGATTTTTTAACAGGAGCTTCAACGGTTTTGGGGCATATGAGAAATTCCCTAAGCCCCGGACCCATCGATTTTGGTCAAAAATGAAAATTTTAAAAGTGCCCCTATTTCTGCTTTAAACTTTAGTTACCATCCCAAAATGAATCCCTGAGATGAAAAAAGTTGATTTCGGAGCATGATTTTTGAACAGGAGCTTCAACGGTTTTGGGGCATATGAGAAATTCCCCTAAGCCCCGGACCCATCGATTTTGGTCAAAAATGAAAATTTTAAAAGTGCCCCTATTTCTGCTTTAAACTTTAGTTACCATCCCAAAATGAATCCCTGAGATGAAAAAAGTTGATTTCGGAGCATGATTTTTGAACAGGAGCTTCAACGGTTTTGGGGCATATGAGAAATTCCCTAAGCCCCGGACCCATCGATTTGGTCAAAAATGAAAATTTTAAAAGTGCCCCTATTTCTGCTTTAAACTTTAGTTACCATCCCAAAATGAATCCCTGAGATGAAAAAAGTTGATTTCGGAGCATTATTTTTGAACAGGAGCTTCAACGGTTTTGGGGCATATGAGAAATTCCCTAAGCCCCGGACCCATCGATTTTGGTCAAAAATGAAAATTTTAAAAGTGCCCCTATTTCTGCTTTAAACTTTAGTTACCATCCCAAAATGAATCCCTGAGATGAAAAAAGTTGATTTCGGAGCATGATTTTTGAACAGGAGCTTCAACGGTTTTGTGGCATATGAGAAATTCCCTAAGCCCCGGACCCATCGATTTTGGTCAAAAATTAAAATTTTAAAAGTGCCCCTATTTCTGCTTTAAACTTTAGTTACCATCCCCAAAATGAATCCCTGAGATGAAAAAAGTTGATTTCGGAGCATGATTTTTGAACAGGAGCTTCAACGGTTTTGTGGCATATGAGAAATTCCCTAAGCCCCGGACCCATCAATTTTGTTCTAAAATGAAAATTTTAAAAGTGCCCCTATTTCTGCTTTAAACTTTAGTTACCATCCCAAAATGAATCCCTGAGATGAAAAAAGTTGATTTCAGAGCATGATTTTTGAACAGGAGCTTCAACGGTTTTGTGGCATATGAGAAATTCCCTAAGCCCCGGACCCATCGATTTTGGTCAAAAATTAAAATTTTAAAAGTGCCCCTATTTCTGCTTTAAACTTTAGTTACCATCCCAAAATGAATCCCTGAGATGAAAAAAGTTGATTTCGGAGCATGATTTTTGAACAGGAGCTTCAACGGTTTTGGGGCAGATGAGAAATTCCCTAAGCCCCGGACCCATCGATTTTGGTCAAAAATGAAAATTTTAAAAGTGCCCCTATTTCTGCTTTAAACTTTAGTTACCATCCCAAAATGAATCCCTGAGATGAAAAAAGTTGATTTCGGAGCATGATTTTTGAACAGGAGCTTCAACGGTTTTGGGGCAGACGAGAAATTCCCTAAGCCCCGGACCCATCGATTTTGGTCAAAAATGAAAATTTTAAAAGTGCCCCTATTTCTGCTTTAAACTTTATTTACCATCCCAAAATGAATCCCTGAGATGAATAAAGTTGATTTCGGAGCATGATTTTTGAACAGGAGCTTCAACGGTTTTGGGGCATATGAGAAATTCCCTAAGCCCCGGACCCATCGATTTTGGTCAAAAATGAAAATGTTAAAAGTGCCCCTATTTCTGCTTTAAACTTTAGTTACCATCCCAAAATGAATCCCTGAGATGAAAAAAGTTGATTTCGGAGCATGATTTTTGAACAGGAGCTTCAACGGTTTTGGGGCATATGAGAAATTCCCTAAGCCCCGGACCTATCGATTTTGGTCAAAAATGAAAATTTTAAAAGTGCCCCTATTTCTGCTTTAAACTTTAGTTACCATCCCAAAATGAATCCCTGAGATGAAAAAAGTTGATTTCGGAGCATGATTTTTGAACAGGAGCTTTAACGGTTTTGGGGCATATGAGAAATTCCCTAAGCCCCGGACCCATCGATTTTGGTCAAAAATGAAAATTTTAAAAGTGCCCCTATTTCTGCTTTAAAACTTTAGATACCATCCCAAAATGAATCCCTGGGATGAAAAAAGTTGATTTCGGAGCATGATTTTTGAACAGGAGCTTCAACGGTTTTGGGGCATATGAGAAATTCCCTAAGCCCCGGACCCATCGATTTTGGTCAAAAATAAAAATTTTAAAAGTGCCCCTATATCTGCTTTAAACTTTTGTTACCATCCCAAAATGAATCCCTGAGATGAAAAAAGTTGATTTTGGAGCATGATTTTTGAACAGAAGCTTCAACGGTTTTGTGGCATATGAGAAATTCCCTAAGCCCCGGACCCATCGATTTTGGTCAAAAATGAAAATGTTAAAAGTGCCCCTATTTCTGCTTTAAACTTTAGTTACCATCCCAAAATGAATCCCTGAGATGAAAAAAGTTGATTTCGGAGCATGATTTTTGAACAGGAGCTTCAACGGTTTTGGGGCATATGAGAAATTCCCTAAGCCCCGGACCCATCGATTTTGGTCAAAAATGAAAATTTTAAAAGTGCCCCTATTTCTGCTTTAAACTTTAGTTACCATCCCAAAATGAATCCCTGAGATGAAAAAAGTTGATTTCGGAGCATGATTTTTGAACAGGAGCTTCAACGGTTTTGGGGCATATGAGAAATTCCCTAAGCCCCGGACCCATCGATTTTGGTCAAAAATGAAAATGTTAAAAGTGCCCCTCTTTCTGCTTTAAACTTTAGTTACCATCCCAAAATGAATCCCTGAGATGAAAAAAGTTGATTTCGGAGCATGATTTTTGAACAGGAGCTTCAACGGTTTTGGGGCATATGAGAAATTCCCTAAGCCCCGGACCCATCGATTTTGGTCAAAAATGAAAATTTTAAAAGTGCCCCTATTTCTGCTTTAAACTTTAGTTACCATCCCAAAATGAATCCCTGAGATGAAAAAAGTTGATTTCGGAGCATGATTTTTGAACAGGAGCTTCAACGGTTTTGGGGCATATGAGAAATTCCCTAAGCCCCGGACCCATCGATTTTGGTCAAAAATGAAAATTTTAAAAGTGCCCCTATTTCTGCTTTAAACTTTAGTTACCATCCCAAAATGAATCCCTGAGATGAAAAAAGTTGATTTCGGAGCATGATTTTTGAACAGGAGCTTCAACGGTTTTGGGGCATATGAGAAATTCCCTAAGCCCCGGACCCATCGATTTTGGTCAAAAATGAAAATTTTAAAAGTGCCCCTATTTCTGCTTTAAACTTTAGTTACCATCCCAAAATGAATCCCTGAGATGAAAAAAGTTGATTTCGGAGCATGATTTTTGAACAGGAGCTTCAACGGTTTTGGGGCAGATGAGAAATTCCCTAAGCCCCGGACCCATCGATTTTGGTCAAAAATGAAAATTTTAAAAGTGCCCCTATTTCTGCTTTAAACTTTAGTTACCATCCCAAAATAAATCCCTGAGATGAAAAAAGTTGATTTCGGAGCATGATTTTTGAACAGGAGCTTTAACGGTTTTGGGGCATATGAGAAATTCCCTAAGCCCCGGACCCATCGATTTTGGTCAAAACTGAAAATTTTAAAAGTGCCCCTATTTCTGCTTTAAACTTTAGTTACCATCCCAAAATGAATCCCTGAGATGAAAAAAGTTGATTTCGGAGCATGATTTTTTAACAGGAGCTTCAACGGTTTTGGGGCATATGAGAAATTCCCTAAGCCCCGGACCCATCGATTTTGGTCAAAAATGAAAATTTTAAAAGTGCCCCTATTTCTGCTTTAAACTTTAGTTACCATCCCAAAATGAATCCCTGAGATGAAAAAAGTTGATTTCGGAGCATGATTTTTGAACAGGAGCTTCAACGGTTTTGGGGCATATGAGAAATTCCCTAAGCCCCGGACCCATCGATTTTGGTCAAAAATGAAAATTTTAAAAGTGCCCCTATTTCTGCTTTAAACTTTAGTTACCATCCCAAAATGAATCCCTGAGATGAAAAAAGTTGATTTCGGAGCATGATTTTTGAACAGGAGCTTCAACGGTTTTGGGGCATATGAGAAATTCCCTAAGCCCCGGACCCATCGATTTTGGTCAAAAATGAAAATTTTAAAAGTGCCCCTATTTCTGCTTAAAACTTTAGTTACCATCCCAAAATGAATCCCTGAGATGAAAAAAGTTGATTTCGGAGCATGATTTTTGAACAGGAGCTTCAACGGTTTTGGGGCATATGAGAAATTCCCTAAGCCCCGGACCCATCGATTTTGGTCAAAAATGAAAATTTTAAAAGTGCCCCTATTTCTGCTTTAAACTTTAGTTACCATCCCAAAATGAATCCCTGAGATGAAAAAAGTTGATTTCGGAGCATGATTTTTGAACAGGAGCTTCAACGGTTTTGGGGCATATAAGAAATTCCCTAAGCCCCGGACCCATCGATTTTGGTCAAAAATGAAAATTTTAAAAGTGCCCCTATTTCTGCTTTAAACTTTAGTTACCATCCCAAAATGAATCCCTGAGATGAAAAAAGTTGATTTCGGAGCATGATTTTTGAACAGGAGCTTCAACGGTTTTGGGGCATATGAGAAATTCCCTAAGCCCTGGACCCATTGATTTTGGTCAAAACTGAAAATTTTAAAAGTGCCCCTCTTTCTGCTTTAAACTTTAGTTACCATCCCAAAATGAATCCCTGAGATGAAAAAAGTTGATTTCGGAGCATGATTTTTTAACAGGAGCTTCAACGGTTTTGGGGCATATGAGAAATTCCCTAAGCCCCGGACCCATCGATTTTGGTCAAAAATGAAAATTTTAAAAGTGCCCCTATTTCTGCTTTAAACTTTAGTTACCATCCCAAAATGAATCCCTGAGATGAAAAAAGTTGATTTCGGAGCATGATTTTTGAACAGGAGCTTCAACGGTTTTGGGGCATATGAGAAATTCCCTAAGCCCCGGACCCATCGATTTTGGTCAAAAATAAAAATTTTAAAAGTGCCCCTATTTCTGCTTTAAACTTTAGTTACCATCCCAAAATGTATCCCTGAGATGAAAAAAGTTGATTTCGGAGCATGATTTTTGAACAGGAGCTTCAACGGTTTTGGGGCATATGAGAAATTCCCTAAGCCCCGGACCCATCGATTTTGGTCAAAAATGAAAATTTTAAAAGTGCCCCTATTTCTGCTTTAAACTTTAGTTACCATCCCAAAATGAATCCCTGAGATGAAAAAAGTTGATTTCGGAGCATTATTTTTGAACAGGAGCTTCAACGGTTTTGGGGCATATGAGAAATTCCCTAAGCCCCGGACCCATCGATTTTGGTCAAAAATGAAAATTTTAAAAGTGCCCCTATTTCTGCTTTAAACTTTAGTTACCATCCCAAAATGAATCCCTGAGATGAAAAAAGTTGATTTCGGAGCATGATTTTTGAACAGGAGCTTCAACGGTTTTGTGGCATATGAGAAATTCCCTAAGCCCCGGACCCATCGATTTTGGTCAAAAATTAAAATTTTAAAAGTGCCCCTATTTCTGCTTTAAACTTTAGTTACCATCCCAAAATGAATCCCTGAGATGAAAAAAGTTGATTTCGGAGCATGATTTTTGAACAGGAGCTTCAACGGTTTTGTGGCATATGAGAAATTCCCTAAGCCCCGGACCCATCAATTTTGTTCTAAAATGAAAATTTTAAAAGTGCCCCTATTTCTGCTTTAAACTTTAGTTACCATCCCAAAATGAATCCCTGAGATGAAAAAAGTTGATTTCAGAGCATGATTTTTGAACAGGAGCTTCAACGGTTTTGTGGCATATGAGAAATTCCCTAAGCCCCGGACCCATCGATTTTGGTCAAAAATTAAAATTTTAAAAGTGCCCCTATTTCTGCTTTAAACTTTAGTTACCATCCCAAAATGAATCCCTGAGATGAAAAAAGTTGATTTCGGAGCATGATTTTTGAACAGGAGCTTCAACGGTTTTGGGGCAGATGAGAAATTCCCTAAGCCCCGGACCCATCGATTTTGGTCAAAAATGAAAATTTTAAAAGTGCCCCTATTTCTGCTTTAAACTTTAGTTACCATCCCAAAATGAATCCCTGAGATGAAAAAAGTTGATTTCGGAGCATGATTTTTGAACAGGAGCTTCAACGGTTTTGGGGCAGACGAGAAATTCCCTAAGCCCCGGACCCATCGATTTTGGTCAAAAATGAAAATTTTAAAAGTGCCCCTATTTCTGCTTTAAACTTTATTTACCATCCCAAAATGAATCCCTGAGATGAATAAAGTTGATTTCGGAGCATGATTTTTGAACAGGAGCTTCAACGGTTTTGGGGCATATGAGAAATTCCCTAAGCCCCGGACCCATCGATTTTGGTCAAAAATGAAAATGTTAAAAGTGCCCCTATTTCTGCTTTAAACTTTAGTTACCATCCCAAAATGAATCCCTGAGATGAAAAAAGTTGATTTCGGAGCATGATTTTTGAACAGGAGCTTCAACGGTTTTGGGGCATATGAGAAATTCCCTAAGCCCCGGACCTATCGATTTTGGTCAAAAATGAAAATTTTAAAAGTGCCCCTATTTCTGCTTTAAACTTTAGTTACCATCCCAAAATGAATCCCTGAGATGAAAAAAGTTGATTTCGGAGCATGATTTTTGAACAGGAGCTTTAACGGTTTTGGGGCATATGAGAAATTCCCTAAGCCCCGGACCCATCGATTTTGGTCAAAAATGAAAATTTTAAAAGTGCCCCTATTTCTGCTTTAAACTTTAGATACCATCCCAAAATGAATCCCTGGGATGAAAAAAGTTGATTTCGGAGCATGATTTTTGAACAGGAGCTTCAACGGTTTTGGGGCATATGAGAAATTCCCTAAGCCCCGGACCCATCGATTTTGGTCAAAAATAAAAATTTTAAAAGTGCCCCTATATCTGCTTTAAACTTTTGTTACCATCCCAAAATGAATCCCTGAGATGAAAAAAGTTGATTTTGGAGCATGATTTTTGAACAGAAGCTTCAACGGTTTTGTGGCATATGAGAAATTCCCTAAGCCCCGGACCCATCGATTTTGGTCAAAAATGAAAATGTTAAAAGTGCCCCTATTTCTGCTTTAAACTTTAGTTACCATCCCAAAATGAATCCCTGAGATGAAAAAAGTTGATTTCGGAGCATGATTTTTGAACAGGAGCTTCAACGGTTTTGGGGCAGACGAGAAATTCCCTAAGCCCCGGACCCATCGATTTTGGTCAAAAATGAAAATTTTAAAAGTGCCCCTATTTCTGCTTTAAACTTTATTTACCATCCCAAAATGAATCCCTGAGATGAATAAAGTTGATTTCGGAGCATGATTTTTGAACAGGAGCTTCAACGGTTTTGGGGCATATGAGAAATTCCCTAAGCCCCGGACCCATCGATTTTGGTCAAAAATGAAAATGTTAAAAGTGCCCCTATTTCTGCTTTAAACTTTAGTTACCATCCCAAAATGAATCCCTGAGATGAAAAAAGTTGATTTCGGAGCATGATTTTTGAACAGGAGCTTCAACGGTTTTGGGGCATATGAGAAATTCCCTAAGCCCCGGACCTATCGATTTTGGTCAAAAATGAAAATTTTAAAAGTGCCCCTATTTCTGCTTTAAACTTTAGTTACCATCCCAAAATGAATCCCTGAGATGAAAAAAGTTGATTTCGGAGCATGATTTTTGAACAGGAGCTTTAACGGTTTTGGGGCATATGAGAAATTCCCTAAGCCCCGGACCCATCGATTTTGGTCAAAAATGAAAATTTTAAAAGTGCCCCTATTTCTGCTTTAAACTTTAGATACCATCCCAAAATGAATCCCTGGGATGAAAAAAGTTGATTTCGGAGCATGATTTTTGAACAGGAGCTTCAACGGTTTTGGGGCATATGAGAAATTCCCTAAGCCCCGGACCCATCGATTTTGGTCAAAAATAAAAATTTTAAAAGTGCCCCTATATCTGCTTTAAACTTTTGTTACCATCCCAAAATGAATCCCTGAGATGAAAAAAGTTGATTTTGGAGCATGATTTTTGAACAGAAGCTTCAACGGTTTTGTGGCATATGAGAAATTCCCTAAGCCCCGGACCCATCGATTTTGGTCAAAAATGAAAATGTTAAAAGTGCCCCTATTTCTGCTTTAAACTTTAGTTACCATCCCAAAATGAATCCCTGAGATGAAAAAAGTTGATTTCGGAGCATGATTTTTGAACAGGAGCTTCAACGGTTTTGGGGCATATGAGAAATTCCCTAAGCCCCGGACCCATCGATTTTGGTCAAAAATGAAAATTTTAAAAGTGCCCCTATTTCTGCTTTAAACTTTAGTTACCATCCCAAAATGAATCCCTGAGATGAAAAAAGTTGATTTCGGAGCATGATTTTTGAACAGGAGCTTCAACGGTTTTGGGGCATATGAGAAATTCCCTAAGCCCCGGACCCATCGATTTTGGTCAAAAATGAAAATGTTAAAAGTGCCCCTCTTTCTGCTTTAAACTTTAGTTACCATCCCAAAATGAATCCCTGAGATGAAAAAAGTTGATTTCGGAGCATGATTTTTGAACAGGAGCTTCAACGGTTTTGGGGCATATGAGAAATTCCCTAAGCCCCGGACCCATCGATTTTGGTCAAAAATGAAAATTTTAAAAGTGCCCCTATTTCTGCTTTAAACTTTAGTTACCATCCCAAAATGAATCCCTGAGATGAAAAAAGTTGATTTCGGAGCATGATTTTTGAACAGGAGCTTCAACGGTTTTGGGGCATATGAGAAATTCCCTAAGCCCCGGACCCATCGATTTTGGTCAAAAATGAAAATTTTAAAAGTGCCCCTATTTCTGCTTTAAACTTTAGTTACCATCCCAAAATGAATCCCTGAGATGAAAAAAGTTGATTTCGGAGCATGATTTTTGAACAGGAGCTTCAACGGTTTTGGGGCATATGAGAAATTCCCTAAGCCCCAGACCCATCGATTTTGGTCAAAAATGAAAATTTTAAAAGTGCCCCTATTTCTGCTTTAAACTTTAGTTACCATCCCAAAATGAATCCCTGAGATGAAAAAAGTTGATTTCGGAGCATGATTTTTGAACAGGAGCTTCAACGGTTTTGGGGCAGATGAGAAATTCCCTAAGCCCCGGACCCATCGATTTTGGTCAAAAATGAAAATTTTAAAAGTGCCCCTATTTCTGCTTTAAACTTTAGTTACCATCCCAAAATAAATCCCTGAGATGAAAAAAGTTGATTTCGGAGCATGATTTTTGAACAGGAGCTTTAACGGTTTTGGGGCATATGAGAAATTCCCTAAGCCCCGGACCCATCGATTTTGGTCAAAACTGAAAATTTTAAAAGTGCCCCTATTTCTGCTTTAAACTTTAGTTACCATCCCAAAATGAATCCCTGAGATGAAAAAAGTTGATTTTGGAGCATGATTTTTGAACAGGAGCTTCAACGGTTTTGGGGCATATGAGAAATTCCCTAAGCCCCGGACCCATCGATTTTGGTCAAAAATAAAAATTTTAAAAGTGCCCCTATATCTGCTTTAAACTTTTGTTACCATCCCAAAATGAATCCCTGAGATGAAAAAAGTTGATTTTGGAGCATGATTTTTGAACAGGAGCTTCAACGGTTTTGTGGCATATGAGAAATTCCCTAAGCCCCGGACCCATCGATTTTGGTCAAAAATGAAAATGTTAAAAGTGCCCCTATTTCTGCTTTAAACTTTAGTTACCATCCCAAAATGAATCCCTGAGATGAAAAAAGTTGATTTCGGAGCATGATTTTTGAACAGGAGCTTCAACGGTTTTGGGGCATATGAGAAATTCCCTAAGCCCCGGACCCATCGATTTTGGTCAAAAATGAAAATTTAAAAAGTGCCCCTATTTCTGCTTTAAACTTTAGTTACCATCCCAAAATGAATCCCTGAGATGAAAAAAGTTTATTTCGGAGCATGATTTTTGAACAGGAGCTTCAACGGTTTTGGGGCATATGAGAAATTCCCTAAGCCCCGGACCCATCGATTTTGGTCAAAAATGAAAATTTTAAAAGTGCCCCTCTTTCTGCTTTAAACTTTAGTTACCATCCCAAAATGAATCCCTGAGATGAAAAAAGTTGATTTCGGAGCATGATTTTTGAACAGGAGCTTCAACGGTTTTGGGGCATATGAGAAATTCCCTAAGCCCCGGACTCATCGATTTTGGTCAAAAATGAAAATTTTAAAAGTGCCCCTATTTTTGCTTTAAACTTTAGTTACCATCCCAAAATGAATCCCTGAGATGAAAAAAGTTGATTTCGGAGCATGATTTTTGAACAGGAGCTTCAACGGTTTTGGGGCATATGAGAAATTCCCTAAGCCCCGGACCCATCGATTTTGGTCAAAAATGAAAATTTTAAAAGTGCCCCTCTTTCTGCTTTAAACTTTAGTTACCATCCCAAAATGAATCCCTGAGATGAAAAAAGTTGATTTCGGAGCATGATTTTTGAACAGGAGCTTCAACGGTTTTGGGGCATATGAGAAATTCCCTAAGCCCCGGACCCATCGATTTTGGTCAAAAATGAAAATTTTAAAAGTGCCCCTATTTCTGCTTTAAACTTTAGTTACCATCCCAAAATGAATCCCTGAGATGAAAAAAGTTGATTTCGGAGCATGATTTTTGAACAGGAGCTTCAACGGTTTTGGGGCATATGAGAAATTCCCTAAGCCCCGGACCCATCGATTTTGGTCAAAAATGAAAATTTTAAAAGTGCCCCTATTTCTGCTTTAAACTTTAGTTACCATCCCAAAATGAATCCCTGAGATGAAAAAAGTTGATTTCGGAGCATGATTTTTGAACAGGAGCTTCAACGGTTTTGGGGCATATGAGAAATTCCCTAAGCCCCGGACCCATCGATTTTGGTCAAAAATGAAAATTTTAAAAGTGCCCCTATTTCTGCTTTAAACTTTAGTTACCATCCCAAAATGAATCCCTGAGATGAAAAAAGTTGATTTCGGAGCATGATTTTTGAACAGGAGCTTCAACGGTTTTGGGGCATATGAGAAATTCCCTAAGCCCCAGACCCATCGATTTTGGTCAAAAATGAAAATTTTAAAAGTGCCCCTATTTCTGCTTTAAACTTTAGTTACCATCCCAAAATGAATCCCTGAGATGAAAAAAGTTGATTTCGGAGCATGATTTTTGAACAGGAGCTTCAACGGTTTTGGGGCAGATGAGAAATTCCCTAAGCCCCGGACCCATCGATTTTGGTCAAAAATGAAAATTTTAAAAGTGCCCCTATTTCTGCTTTAAACTTTAGTTACCATCCCAAAATAAATCCCTGAGATGAAAAAAGTTGATTTCGGAGCATGATTTTTGAACAGGAGCTTTAACGGTTTTGGGGCATATGAGAAATTCCCTAAGCCCCGGACCCATCGATTTTGGTCAAAACTGAAAATTTTAAAAGTGCCCCTATTTCTGCTTTAAACTTTAGTTACCATCCCAAAATGAATCCCTGAGATGAAAAAAGTTGATTTCGGAGCATGATTTTTGAACAGGAGCTTCAACGGTTTTGGGGCATATGAGAAATTCCCTAAGCCCCGGACCTATCGATTTTGGTCAAAAATGAAAATTTTAAAAGTGCCCCTATATCTGCTTTAAATTTTAGATACCATCCCAAAATGAATCCCTGAGATGAAAAAAGTTGATTTTGGAGCATGATTTTTGAACAGGAGCTTCAACGGTTTTGGGGCATATGAGAAATTCCCTAAGCCCCGGACCCATCGATTTTGGTCAAAAATGAAAATGTTAAAAGTGCCCCTATTTCTGCTTTAAACTTTAGTTACCATCCCAAAATGAATCCCTGAGATGAAAAAAGTTGATTTCGGAGCATGATTTTTGAACAGGAGCTTCAACGGTTTTGGGGCATATGAGAAATTCCCTAAGCCCCGGACCCATCGATTTTGGTCAAAAATGAAGATTTTAAAAGTGCCCCTATTTCTGCTTTAAACTTTAGTTACCATCCCAAAATGAATCCCTGAGATGAAAAAAGTTGACTTCGGAGCATGATTTTTGAACAGGAGCTTCAACGGTTTTGGGGCATATGAGAAATTCCCTAAGCCCCGGACCCATCGATTTTGGTCAAAAATGAAAATTTTAAAAGTGCCCCTCTTTCTGCTTTAAACTTTAGTTACCATCCCAAAATGAATCCCTGAGATGAAAAAAGTTGATTTCGGAGCATGATTTTTGAACAGGAGCTTCAACGGTTTTGGGGCATATGAGAAATTCCCTAAGCCCCGGACCCATCGATTTTGGTCAAAAATGAAAATTTTAAAAGTGCCCCTATTTCTGCTTTAAACTTTAGTTACCATCCCAAAATGAATCCCTGAGATGAAAAAAGTTGATTTCGGAGCATGATTTTTGAACAGGAGCTTCAACGGTTTTGGGGCATATGAGAAATTCCCTAAGCCCCGGACCCATCGATTTTGGTCAAAAATGAAAATTTTAAAAGTGCCCCTCTTTCTGCTTTAAACTTTAGTTACCATCCCAAAATGAATCCCTGAGATGAAAAAAGTTGATTTCGGAGCATGATTTTTGAACAGGAGCTTCAACGGTTTTGGTGCATATGAGAAATTCCCTAAGCCCCGGACCCATCGATTTTGGTCAAAAATGAAAATTTTAAAAGTGCCCCTATTTCTGCTTTAAACTTTAGTTACCATCCCAAAATAAATCCCTGAGATGAAAAAAGTTGATTTCGGAGCATGATTTTTGAACAGGAGCTTTAACGGTTTTGGGGCATATGAGAAATTCCCTAAGCCCCGGACCCATCGATTTTGGTCAAAACTGAAAATTTTAAAAGTGCCCCTATTTCTGCTTTAAACTTTAGTTACCATCCCAAAATGAATCCCTGAGATGAAAAAAGTTGATTTCGGAGCATGATTTTTGAACAGGAGCTTCAACGGTTTTGGGGCATATGAGAAATTCCCTAAGCCCCGGACCTATCGATTTTGGTCAAAAATGAAAATTTTAAAAGTGCCCCTATTTCTGCTTTAAATTTTAGATACCATCCCAAAATGAATCCCTGAGATGAAAAAAGTTGATTTTGGAGCATGATTTTTGAACAGGAGCTTCAACGGTTTTGGGGCATATGAGAAATTCCCTAAGCCCCGGACCCATCGATTTTGGTCAAAAATAAAAATTTTAAAAGTGCCCCTATATCTGCTTTAAACTTTTGTTACCATCCCAAAATGAATCCCTGAGATGAAAAAAGTTGATTTCGGAGCATGATTTTTGAACAGGAGCTTCAACGGTTTTGGGGCATATGAGAAATTCCCTAAGCCCCGGACCCATCGATTTTGGTCAAAAATGAAAATGTTAAAAGTGCCCCTATTTCTGCTTTAAACTTTAGTTACCATCCCAAAATGAATCCCTGAGATGAAAAAAGTTGATTTCGGAGCATGATTTTTGAACAGGAGCTTCAACGGTTTTGGGGCATATGAGAAATTCCCTAAGCCCCGGACCCATCGATTTTGGTCAAAAATGAAAATTTTAAAAGTGCCCCTCTTTCTGCTTTAAACTTTAGTTACCATCCCAAAATGAATCCCTGAGATGAAAAAAGTTGATTTCGGAGCATGATTTTTGAACAGGAGCTTCAACGGTTTTGGGGCATATGAGAAATTCCCTAAGCCCCGGACCCATCGATTTTGGTCAAAAATGAAAATTTTAAAAGTGCCCCTCTTTCTGCTTTAAACTTTAGTTACCATCCCAAAATGAATCCCTGAGATGAAAAAAGTTGATTTCGGAGCATGATTTTTGAACAGGAGCTTCAACGGTTTTGGGGCATATGAGAAATTCCCTAAGCCCCGGACCCATCGATTTTGGTCAAAAATGAAAATTTTAAAAGTGCCCCTATTTCTGCTTTAAACTTTAGTTACCATCCCAAAATGAATCCCTGAGATGAAAAAAGTTGATTTCGGAGCATGATTTTTGAACAGGAGCTTCAACGGTTTTGGGGCATATGAGAAATTCCCTAAGCCCCGGACCCATCGATTTTGGTCAAAAATGAAAATTTTAAAAGTGCCCCTATTTCTGCTTTAAACTGTAGTTACCATCCCAAAATGAATCCCTGAGATGAAAAAAGTTGATTTTGGAGCATGATTTTTGAACAGGAGCTTCAACGGTTTTGGGGCATATGAGAAATTCCCTAAGCCCCGGACCCATCGATTTTGGTCAAAAATGAAAATTTTAAAAGTGCCCCTATTTCTGCTTTAAACTTTAGTTACCATCCCAAAATGAATCCCTGAGATGAAAAAAGTTGATTTCGGAGCATGATTTTTGAACGGGAGCTTCAACGGTTTTGGGGCATATGAGAAATTCCCTAAGCCCCGGACCCATCGATTTTGGTCAAAAATGAAAATTTTAAAAGTGCCCCTCTTTCTGCTTTAAACTTTAGTTACCATCCCAAAATGAATCCCTGAGATGAAAAAAGTTGATTTCGGAGCATGATTTTTGAACAGGAGCTTCAACGGTTTTGGGGCATATGAGAAATTCCCTAAGCCCCGGACCCATCGATTTTGGTCAAAAATGAAAATTTTAAAAGTGCCCCTCTTTCTGCTTTAAACTTTAGTTACCATCCCAAAATGAATCCCTGAGATGAAAAAAGTTGATTTCGGAGCATGATTTTTGAACAGGAGCTTCAACGGTTTTGGGGCATATGAGAAATTCCCTAAGCACCGGACCCATCGATTTTGGTCAAAAATGAAAATTTTAAAAGTGCCCCTATTTCTGCTTTAAACTTTAGTTACCATCCCAAAATGAATCCCTGAGATGAAAAAAGTTGATTTCGGAGCATGATTTTTGAACAGGAGCTTCAACGGTTTTGGGGCATATAAGAAATTCCCTAAGCCCCGGACCCATCGATTTTGGTCAAAAATGAAAATTTTAAAAGTGCCCCTATTTCTGCTTTAAACTTTAGTTACCATCCGAAAATGAATCCCTGAGATGAAAAAAGTTGATTTCGGAGCATGATTTTTGAACAGGAGCTTCAACGGTTTTGGGGCATATGAGAAATTCCCTAAGCCCCGGACCCATCGATTTTGGTCAAAAATGAAAATTTTAAAAGTGCCCCTATTTCTGCTTTAAACTTTAGTTACCATCCCAAAATGAATCCCTGAGATGAAAAAAAGTTGATTTCGGAGCATGATTTTTGAACAGGAGCTTCAACGGTTTTATGGCATATGAGAAATTCCCTAAGCCCCGGACCCATCGATTTTGGTCAAAAATGAAAATTTTAAAAGTGCCCCTATTTCTGCTTTAAACTTTAGTTACCATCCCAAAATGAATCCCTGAGATGAAAAAAGTTGATTTCGGAGCATGATTTTTGAACAGGAGCTTCAACGGTTTTGGGGCATATGAGAAATTCCCTAAGCCCCGGACCCATCGATTTTGGTCAAAAATGAAAATTTTAAAAGTGTCCCTATTTCTGCTTTAAACTTTAGTTACCATCCCAAAATGAATCCCTGAGATGAAAAAAGTTGATTTCGGAGCATGATTTTTGAACAGGAGCTTCAACGGTTTTGGGGCATATGAGAAATTCCCTAAGCCCCGGACCCATCGATTTTGGTCAAAAATGAAAATTTTAAAAGTGCCCCTATTTCTGCTTTAAACTGTAGTTACCATCCCAAAATGAATCCCTGAGATGAAAAAAGTTAATTTCGGAGCATGATTTTTGAACAGGAGCTTCAACGGTTTTGGGGCATATGAGAAATTCCCTAAGCCCCGGACCCATCGATTTTGGTCAAAAATGAAAATTTTAAAAGTGCCCCTATTTCTGCTTTAAACTTTAGTTACCATCCCAAAATGAATCCCTGAGATGAAAAAAGTTGATTTCGGAGCATGATTTTTGAACAGGAGCTTCAACGGTTTTGGGGCATATGAGAAATTCCCTAAGCCCCGGACCCATCGATTTTGGTCAAAAATGAAAATTTTAAAAGTGCCCCTATTTCTGCTTTAAACTTTAGTTACCATCCCAAAATGAATCCCTGAGATGAAAAAAGTTGATTTCGGAGCATGATTTTTGAACAGGAGCTTCAACGGTTTTGGGGCATATGAGAAATTCCCTAAGCCCCGGACCCATCGATTTTGGTCAAAAATGAAAATTTTAAAAGTGCCCCTATTTCTGCTTTAAACTTTAGTTACCATCCCAAAATGAATCCCTGAGATGAAAAAAGTTGATTTCGGAGCATGATTTTTGAACAGGAGCTTCAACGGTTTTGGGGCATATGAGAAATTCCCTAAGCCCTAGACCCATCGATTTTGGTCAAAAATGAAAATTTTAAAAGTGCCCCTATTTCTGCTTTAAACTTTAGTTACCATCCCAAAATGAATCCCTGAGATGAAAAAAGTTGATTTCGGAGCATGATTTTTGAACAGGAGCTTCAACGGTTTTGGGGCAGATGAGAAATTCCCTAAGCCCCGGACCCATCGATTTTGGTCAAAAATGAAAATTTTAAAAGTGCCCCTATTTCTGCTTTAAACTTTAGTTACCATCCCAAAATAAATCCCTGAGATGAAAAAAGTTGATTTCGGAGCATGATTTTTGAACAGGAGCTTTAACGGTTTTGGGGCATATGAGAAATTCCCTAAGCCCCGGACCCATCGAATTTGGTCAAAACTGAAAATTTTAAAAGTGCCCCTATTTCTGCTTTAAACTTTAGTTACCATCCCAAAATGAATCCCTGAGATGAAAAAAGTTGATTTTGGAGCATGATTTTTGAACAGGAGCTTCAACGGTTTTGGGGCATATGAGAAATTCCCTAAGCCCCGGACCCATCGATTTTGGTCAAAAATAAAAATTTTAAAAGTGCCCCTATATCTGCTTTAAACTTTTGTTACCATCCCAAAATGAATCCCTGAGATGAAAAAAGTTGATTTTGGAGCATGATTTTTGAACAGGAGCTTCAACGGTTTTGTGGCATATGAGAAATTCCCTAAGCCCCGGACCCATCGATTTTGGTCAAAAATGAAAATGTTAAAAGTGCCCCTATTTCTGCTTTAAACTTTAGTTACCATCCCAAAATGAATCCCTGAGATGAAAAAAGTTGATTTCGGAGCATGATTTTTGAACAGGAGCTTCAACGGTTTTGGGGCATATGAGAAATTCCCTAAGCCCCGGACCCATCGATTTTGGTCAAAAATGAAAATTTTAAAAGTGCCCCTATTTCTGCTTTAAACTTTAGTTACCATCCCAAAATAAATCCCTGAGATGAAAAAAGTTGATTTCGGAGCATGATTTTTGAACAGGAGCTTTAACGGTTTTGGGGCATATGAGAAATTCCCTAAGCCCCGGACCCATCGATTTTGGTCAAAACTGAAAATTTTAAAAGTGCCCCTATTTCTGCTTTAAACTTTAGTTACCATCCCAAAATGAATCCCTGAGATGAAAAAAGTTGATTTTGGAGCATGATTTTTGAACAGGAGCTTCAACGGTTTTGGGGCATATGAGAAATTCCCTAAGCCCCGGACCCATCGATTTTGGTCAAAAATAAAAATTTTAAAAGTGCCCCTATATCTGCTTTAAACTTTTGTTACCATCCCAAAATGAATCCCTGAGATGAAAAAAGTTGATTTTGGAGCATGATTTTTGAACAGGAGCTTCAACGGTTTTGTGGCATATGAGAAATTCCCTAAGCCCCGGACCCATCGATTTTGGTCAAAAATGAAAATGTTAAAAGTGCCCCTATTTCTGCTTTAAACTTTAGTTACCATCCCAAAATGAATCCCTGAGATGAAAAAAGTTGATTTCGGAGCATGATTTTTGAACAGGAGCTTCAACGGTTTTGGGGCATATGAGAAATTCCCTAAGCCCCGGACCCATCGATTTTGGTCAAAAATGAAAATTTAAAAAGTGCCCCTATTTCTGCTTTAAACTTTAGTTACCATCCCAAAATGAATCCCTGAGATGAAAAAAGTTTATTTCGGAGCATGATTTTTGAACAGGAGCTTCAACGGTTTTGGGGCATATGAGAAATTCCCTAAGCCCCGGACCCATCGATTTTGGTCAAAAATGAAAATTTTAAAAGTGCCCCTCTTTCTGCTTTAAACTTTAGTTACCATCCCAAAATGAATCCCTGAGATGAAAAAAGTTGATTTCGGAGCATGATTTTTGAACAGGAGCTTCAACGGTTTTGGGGCATATGAGAAATTCCCTAAGCCCCGGACCCATCGATTTTGGTCAAAAATGAAAATTTTAAAAGTGCCCCTATTTCTGCTTTAAACTTTAGTTACCATCCCAAAATGAATCCCTGAGATGAAAAAAGTTGATTTCGGAGCATGATTTTTGAACAGGAGCTTCAACGGTTTTGGGGCATATGAGAAATTCCCTAAGCCCCGGACCCATCGATTTTGGTCAAAAATGAAAATTTTAAAAGTGCCCCTCTTTCTGCTTTAAACTTTAGTTACCATCCCAAAATGAATCCCTGAGATGAAAAAAGTTGATTTCGGAGCATGATTTTTGAACAGGAGCTTCAACGGTTTTGGGGCATATGAGAAATTCCCTAAGCCCCGGACCCATCGATTTTGGTCAAAAATGAAAATTTTAAAAGTGCCCCTATTTCTGCTTTAAACTTTAGTTACCATCCCAAAATGAATCCCTGAGATGAAAAAAGTTGATTTCGGAGCATGATTTTTGAACAGGAGCTTCAACGGTTTTGGGGCATATGAGAAATTCCCTAAGCCCCGGACCCATCGATTTTGGTCAAAAATTAAAATTTTAAAAGTGCCCCTATTTCTGCTTTAAACTTTAGTTACCATCCCAAAATGAATCCCTGAGATGAAAAAAGTTGATTTCGGAGCATGATTTTTGAACAGGAGCTTCAACGGTTTTGGGGCATATGAGAAATTCCCTAAGCCCCGGACCCATCGATTTTGGTCAAAAATGAAAATTTTAAAAGTGCCCCTATTTCTGCTTTAAACTTTAGTTACCATCCCAAAATGAATCCCTGAGATGAAAAAAGTTGATTTCGGAGCATGATTTTTGAACAGGAGCTTCAACGGTTTTGGGGCATATGAGAAATTCCCTAAGCCCCAGACCCATCGATTTTGGTCAAAAATGAAAATTTTAAAAGTGCCCCTATTTCTGCTTTAAACTTTAGTTACCATCCCAAAATGAATCCCTGAGATGAAAAAAGTTGATTTCGGAGCATGATTTTTGAACAGGAGCTTCAACGGTTTTGGGGCAGATGAGAAATTCCCTAAGCCCCGGACCCATCGATTTTGGTCAAAAATGAAAATTTTAAAAGTGCCCCTATTTCTGCTTTAAACTTTAGTTACCATCCCAAAATAAATCCCTGAGATGAAAAAAGTTGATTTCGGAGCATGATTTTTGAACAGGAGCTTTAACGGTTTTGGGGCATATGAGAAATTCCCTAAGCCCCGGACCCATCGATTTTGGTCAAAACTGAAAATTTTAAAAGTGCCCCTATTTCTGCTTTAAACTTTAGTTACCATCCCAAAATGAATCCCTGAGATGAAAAAAGTTGATTTCGGAGCATGATTTTTGAACAGGAGCTTCAATGGTTTTGGGGCATATGAGAAATTCCCTAAGCCCCGGACCTATCGATTTTGGTCAAAAATGAAAACTTTAAAAGTGCCCCTATTTCTGCTTTAAATTTTAGATACCATCCCAAAATGAATCCCTGAGATGAAAAAAGTTGATTTTGGAGCATGATTTTTGAACAGGAGCTTCAACGGTTTTGGGGCATATGAGAAATTCCCTAAGCCCCGGACCCATCGATTTTGGTCAAAAATAAAAATTTTAAAAGTGCCCCTATATCTGCTTTAAACTTTTGTTACCATCCCAAAATGAATCCCTGAGATGAAAAAAGTTGATTTTGGAGCATGATTTTTGAACAGGAGCTTCAACGGTTTTGTGGCATATGAGAAATTCCCTAAGCCCCGGACCCATCGATTTTGGTCAAAAATGAAAATGTTAAAAGTGCCCCTATTTCTGCTTTAAACTTTAGTTACCATCCCAAAATGAATCCCTGAGATGAAAAAAGTTGATTTCGGAGCATGATTTTTGAACAGGAGCTTCAACGGTTTTGGGGCATATGAGAAATTCCCTAAGCCCCGGACCCATCGATTTTGGTCAAAAATGAAAATTTAAAAAGTGCCCCTATTTCTGCTTTAAACTTTAGTTACCATATCAAAATGAATCCCTGAGATGAAAAAAGTTGACTTCGGAGCATGATTTTTGAACAGGAGCTTCAACGGTTTTGGGGCATATGAGAAATTCCCTAAGCCCCGGACCCATCGATTTTGGTCAAAAATGAAAATTTTAAAAGTGCCCCTCTTTCTGCTTTAAACTTTAGTTACCATCCCAAAATGAATCCCTGAGATGAAAAAAGTTGATTTCGGAGCATGATTTTTGAACAGGAGCTTCAACGGTTTTGGGGCATATGAGAAATTCCCTAAGCCCCGGACCCATCGATTTTGGTCAAAAATGAAAATTTTAAAAGTGCCCCTATTTCTGCTTTAAACTTTAGTTACCATCCCAAAATGAATCCCTGAGATGAAAAAAGTTGATTTCGGAGCATGATTTTTGAACAGGAGCTTCAACGGTTTTGGGGCATATGAGAAATTCCCTAAGCCCCGGACCCATCGATTTTGGTCAAAAATGAAAATTTTAAAAGTGCCCCTATTTCTGCTTTAAACTTTAGTTACCATCCCAAAATGAATCCCTGAGATGAAAAAAGTTGATTTCGGAGCATGATTTTTGAACAGGAGCTTCAACTGTTTTGGGGCATATGAGAAATTCCCTAAGCCCCGGACCCATCGATTTTGGTCAAAAATGAAAATTTTAAAAGTGCCCCTCTTTCTGCTTTAAACTTTAGTTACCATCCCAAAATGAATCCCTGAGATGAAAAAAGTTGATTTCGGAGCATGATTTTTGAACAGGAGCTTCAACGGTTTTGGGGCATATGAGAAATTCCCTAAGCCCCGGACCCATCGATTTTGGTCAAAACTGAAAATTTTAAAAGTGCCCCTATTTCTGCTTTAAACTTTAGTTACCATCCCAAAATGAATCCCTGAGATGAAAAAAGTTGATTTCGGAGCATGATTTTTGAACAGGAGCTTCAACGGTTTTGTGGCATATGAGAAATTCCCTAAGCCCCGGACCCATCGATTTTGGTCAAAAATGAAAATTTTAAAAGTGCCCCTCTTTCTGCTTTAAACTTTAGTTACCATCCCAAAATGAATCCCTGAGATGAAAAAAGTTGATTTCGGAGCATAATTTTTGAACAGGAGCTTCAACGGTTTTGTGGCATATGAGAAATTCCCTAAGCCCCGGACCTATCGATTTTGGTCAAAAATGAAAATTTTAAAAGTTCCCCTCTTTCTGCTTTAAACTTTAGTTACCATCCCAAAATGAATCCCTGAGATGAAAAAAGTTGATTTCGGAGCATGATTTTTGAACAGGAGCTTCAACGGTTTTGGGGCATATGAGAAATTCCCTAAGCCCCGGACCCATTGATTTTGGTCAAAAATGAAAATTTTAAAAGTGCCCCTATTTCTGCTTTAAACTTTAGTTACCATCCCAAAATGAATCCCTGAGATGAAAAAAGTTAATTTCGGAGCATGATTTTTGAACAGGAGCTTCAACGGTTTTGGGGCATATGAGAAATTCCCTAAGCCCCGGACCCATCGATTTTGGTCAAAAATGAAAATTTTAAAAGTGCCCCTATTTCTGCTTTAAACTTTAGTTACCATCCCAAAATGAATCCCTGAGATGAAAAAAGTTGATTTCGGAGCATGAGTTTTGAACAGGAGCTTCAACGGTTTTGGGGCATATGAGAAATTCCCTAAGCCCCGGACCCATCGATTTTGGTCAAAAATGAAAATTTTAAAAGTGCCCCTATTTCTGCTTTAAACTTTAGTTACCATCCCAAAATGAATCCCTGAGATGAAAAAAGTTGATTTTGGAGCATGATTTTTGAACAGGAGCTTCAACGGTTTTGGGGCATATGAGAAATTCCCTAAGCCCCGGACCCATCGATTTTGGTCAAAAATGAAAATTTTAAAAGTGCCCCTCTTTCTGCTTTAAACTTTAGTTACCATCCCAAAATGAATCCCTGAGATGAAAAAAGTTGATTTCGGAGCATGATTTTTGAACAGGAGCTTCAACGGTTTTGGGGCATATGAGAAATTCCCTAAGCCCCGGACCCATCGATTTTGGTCAAAAATGAAAATTTTAAAAGTGCCCCTATTTCTGCTTTAAACTTTAGTTACCATCCCAAAATGAATCCCTGAGATGAAAAAAGTTGATTTCGGAGCATGATTTTTGAACAGGAGCTTCAACGGTTTTGGGGCATATGAGAAATTCCCTAAGCCCCGGACCCATCGATTTTGGTCAAAAATGAAAATTTTAAAAGTGCCCCTCTTTCTGCTTTAAACTTTAGTTACCATCCCAAAATGAATCCCTGAGATGAAAAAAGTTGATTTCGGAGCATGATTTTTGAACAGGAGCTTCAACGGTTTTGGGGCATATGAGAAATTCCCTAAGCCCCGGACCCATCGATTTTGGTCAAAAATGAAAATTTTAAAAGTGCCCCTATTTCTGCTTTAAACTTTAGTTACCATCCCAAAATGAATCCCTGAGATGAAAAAAGTTGATTTCGGAGCATGATTTTTGAACAGGAGCTTCAACGGTTTTGGGGCATATGAGAAATTCCCTAAGCCCCGGACCCATCGATTTTGGTCAAAAATGAAAATTTTAAAAGTGCCCCTATTTCTGCTTTAAACTTTAGTTACCATCCCAAAATGAATCCCTGAGATGAAAAAAGTTGATTTCGGAGCATGATTTTTGAACAGGAGCTTCAACGGTTTTGGGGCATATGAGAAATTCCCTAAGCCCCGGACCCATCGATTTTGGTCAAAAATGAAAATTTTAAAAGTGCCCCTATTTCTGCTTTAAACTTTAGTTACCATCCCAAAATGAATCCCTGAGATGAAAAAAGTTGATTTCGGAGCATGATTTTTGAACAGGAGCTTCAACGGTTTTGGGGCATATGAGAAATTCCCTAAGCCCCAGACCCATCGATTTTGGTCAAAAATGAAAATTTTAAAAGTGCCCCTATTTCTGCTTTAAACTTTAGTTACCATCCCAAAATGAATCCCTGAGATGAAAAAAGTTGATTTCGGAGCATGATTTTTGAACAGGAGCTTCAACGGTTTTGGGGCAGATGAGAAATTCCCTAAGCCCCGGACCCATCGATTTTGGTCAAAAATGAAAATTTTAAAAGTGCCCCTATTTCTGCTTTAAACTTTAGTTACCATCCCAAAATAAATCCCTGAGATGAAAAAAGTTGATTTCGGAGCATGATTTTTGAACAGGAGCTTTAACGGTTTTGGGGCATATGAGAAATTCCCTAAGCCCCGGACCCATCGATTTTGGTCAAAACTGAAAATTTTAAAAGTGCCCCTATTTCTGCTTTAAACTTTAGTTACCATCCCAAAATGAATCCCTGAGATGAAAAAAGTTGATTTCGGAGCATGATTTTTGAACAGGAGCTTCAACGGTTTTGGGGCATATGAGAAATTCCCTAAGCCCCGGACCTATCGATTTTGGTCAAAAATGAAAATTTTAAAAGTGCCCCTATTTCTGCTTTAAATTTTAGATACCATCCCAAAATGAATCCCTGAGATGAAAAAAGTTGATTTTGGAGCATGATTTTTGAACAGGAGCTTCAACGGTTTTGGGGCATATGAGAAATTCCCTAAGCCCCGGACCCATCGATTTTGGTCAAAAATAAAAATTTTAAAAGTGCCCCTATATCTGCTTTAAACTTTTGTTACCATCCCAAAATGAATCCCTGAGATGAAAAAAGTTGATTTTGGAGCATGATTTTTGAACAGGAGCTTCAACGGTTTTGTGGCATATGAGAAATTCCCTAAGCCCCGGACCCATCGATTTTGGTCAAAAATGAAAATGTTAAAAGTGCCCCTATTTCTGCTTTAAACTTTAGTTACCATCCCAAAATGAATCCCTGAGATGAAAAAAGTTGATTTCGGAGCATGATTTTTGAACAGGAGCTTCAATGGTTTTGGGGCATATGAGAAATTCCCTAAGCCCCGGACCCATCGATTTTGGTCAAAAATGAAAATTTAAAAAGTGCCCCTATTTCTGCTTTAAACTTTAGTTACCATCCCAAAATGAATCCCTGAGATGAAAAAAGTTGACTTCGGAGCATGATTTTTGAACAGGAGCTTCAACGGTTTTGGGGCATATGAGAAATTCCCTAAGCCCCGGACCCATCGATTTTGGTCAAAAATGAAAATTTTAAAAGTGCCCCTCTTTCTGCTTTAAACTTTAGTTACCATCCTAAAATGAATCCCTGAGATGAAAAAAGTTGATTTCGGAGCATGATTTTTGAACAGGAGCTTCAACGGTTTTGGGGCATATGAGAAATTCCCTAAGCCCCGGACCCATCGATTTTGGTCAAAAATGAAAATTTTAAAAGTGCCCCTATTTCTGCTTTAAACTTTAGTTACCATCCCAAAATGAATCCCTGAGATGAAAAAAGTTGATTTCGGAGCATGATTTTTGAACAGGAGCTTCAACGGTTTTGGGGCATATGAGAAATTCCCTAAGCCCCGGACCCATCGATTTTGGTCAAAAATGAAAATTTTAAAAGTGCCCCTATTTCTGCTTTAAACTTTAGTTACCATCCCAAAATGAATCCCTGAGATGAAAAAAGTTGATTTCGGAGCATGATTTTTGAACAGGAGCTTCAACGGTTTTGGGGCATATGAGAAATTCCCTAAGCCCCGGACCCATCGATTTTGGTCAAAAATGAAAATTTTAAAAGTGCCCCTATTTCTGCTTTAAACTTTAGTTACCATCCCAAAATGAATCCCTGAGATGAAAAAAGTTGATTTCGGAGCATGATTTTTGAACAGGAGCTTCAACGGTTTTGGGGCATATGAGAAATTCCCTAAGCCCTGGACCCATCGATTTTGGTCAAAAATGAAAATTTTAAAAGTGCCCCTATTTCTGCTTTAAACTTTAGTTACCATCCCAAAATGAATCCCTGAGATGAAAAAAGTTGATTTCGGAGCATGATTTTTGAACAGGAGCTTCAACGGTTTTGGGGCATATGAGAAATTCCCTAAGCCCCGGACCCATCGATTTTGGTCAAAAATGAAAATTTTAAAAGTGCCCCTATTTCTGCTTTAAACTTTAGTTACCATCCCAAAATGAATCCCTGAGATGAAAAAAGTTGATTTCGGAGCATGATTTTTGAACAGGAGCTTCAACGGTTTTGGGGCATATGAGAAATTCCCTAAGCCCCAGACCCATCGATTTTGGTCAAAAATGAAAATTTTAAAAGTGCCCCTATTTCTGCTTTAAACTTTAGTTACCATCCCAAAATGAATCCCTGAGATGAAAAAAGTTGATTTCGGAGCATGATTTTTGAACAGGAGCTTCAACGGTTTTGGGGCATATGAGAAATTCCCTAAGCCCCGGACCCATCGATTTTGGTCAAAAATGAAAATTTTAAAAGTGCCCCTATTTCTGCTTTAAACTTTAGTTACCATCCCAAAATAAATCCCTGAGATGAAAAAAGTTGATTTCGGAGCATGATTTTTGAACAGGAGCTTTAACGGTTTTGGGGCATATGAGAAATTCCCTAAGCCCCGGACCCATCGATTTTGGTCAAAACTGAAAATTTTAAAAGTGCCCCTATTTCTGCTTTAAACTTTAGTTACCATCCCAAAATGAATCCCTGAGATGAAAAAAGTTGATTTCGGAGCATGATTTTTGAACAGGAGCTTCAACGGTTTTGGGGCATATGAGAAATTCCCTAAGCCCCGGACCTATCGATTTTGGTCAAAAATGAAAATTTTAAAAGTGCCCCTATTTCTGCTTTAAATTTTAGATACCATCCCAAAATGAATCCCTGAGATGAAAAAAGTTGATTTTGGAGCATGATTTTTGAACAGGAGCTTCAACGGTTTTGGGGCATATGAGAAATTCCCTAAGCCCCGGACCCATCGATTTTGGTCAAAAATGAAAATGTTAAAAGTGCCCCTATTTCTGCTTTAAACTTTAGTTACCATCCCAAAATGAATCCCTGAGATGAAAAAAGTTGATTTCGGAGCATGATTTTTGAACAGGAGCTTCAACGGTTTTGGGGCATATGAGAAATTCCCTAAGCCCCGGACCCATCGATTTTGGTCAAAACTGAAAATTTTAAAAGTGCCCCTATTTCTGCTTTAAACTTTAGTTACCATCCCAAAATGAATCCCTGAGATGAAAAAAGTTGATTTCGGAGCATGATTTTTGAACAGGAGCTTCAACGGCTTTGTGGCATATGAGAAATTCCCTAAGCCCCGGACCCATCGATTTTGGTCAAAAATGAAAATTTTAAAAGTGCCCCTCTTTCTGCTTTAAACTTTAGTTACCATCCCAAAATGAATCCCTGAGATGAAAAAAGTTGATTTCGGAGCATGATTTTTGAACAGGAGCTTCAACGGTTTTGTGGCATATGAGAAATTCCCTAAGCCCCGGACCTATCGATTTTGGTCAAAAATGAAAATTTTAAAAGTGCCCCTCTTTCTGCTTTAAACTTTAGTTACCATCCCAAAATGAATCCCTGAGATGAAAAAAGTTGATTTCGGAGCATGATTTTTGAACAGGAGCTTCAACGGTTTTGGGGCATATGAGAAATTCCCTAAGCCCCGGACCCATCGATTTTGGTCAAAAATGAAAATTTTAAAAGTGCCCCTATTTCTGCTTTAAACTTTAGTTACCATCCCAAAATAAATCCCTGAGATGAAAAAAGTTGATTTCGGAGCATGATTTTTGAACAGGAGCTTTAACGGTTTTGGGGCATATGAGAAATTCCCTAAGCCCCGGACCCATCGATTTTGGTCAAAACTGAAAATTTTAAAAGTGCCCCTATTTCTGCTTTAAACTTTAGTTACCATCCCAAAATGAATCCCTGAGATGAAAAAAGTTGATTTCGGAGCATGATTTTTGAACAGGAGCTTCAACGGTTTTGTGGCATATGAGAAATTCCCTAAGCCCCGGACCCATCGATTTTGGTCAAAAATGAAAATTTTAAAAGTGCCCCTCTTTCTGCTTTAAACTTTAGTTACCATCCCAAAATGAATCCCTGAGATGAAAAAAGTTGATTTCGGAGCATGATTTTTGAACAGGAGCTTCAACGGTTTTGGGGCATATGAGAAATTCCCTAAGCCCCGGACCCATCGATTTTGGTCAAAAATGAAAATTTTAAAAGTGCCCCTATTTCTGCTTTAAACTTTAGTTACCATCCCAAAATAAATCCCTGAGATGAAAAAAGTTGATTTCGGAGCATGATTTTTGAACAGGAGCTTTAATGGTTTTGGGGCATATGAGAAATTCCCTAAGCCCCGGACCCATCGATTTTGGTCAAAACTGAAAATTTTAAAAGTGCCCCTATTTCTGCTTTAAACTTTAGTTACCATCCCAAAATGAATCCCTGAGATGAAAAAAGTTGATTTCGGAGCATGATTTTTGAACAGGAGCTTCAACGGTTTTGTGGCATATGAGAAATTCCCTAAGCCCCAGACCCATCGATTTTGGTCAAAAATTAAAATTTTAAAAGTGCCCCTATTTCTGCTTTAAACTTTAGTTACCATCCCAAAATGAATCCCTGAGATGAAAAAAGTTGATTTCGGAGCATGATTTTTGACCAGGAGCTTCAACGGTTTTGGGGCATATGAGAAATTCCCTAAGCCCCGGACCCATCGATTTTGGTCAAAAATGAAAATTTTAAAAGTGCCCCTATTTCTGCTTTAAACTTTAGTTACCATCCCAAAATGAATCCCTGAGATGAAAAAAGTTGATTTCGGAGCATGATTTTTGAACAGGAG
Source organism: Pseudophryne corroboree (assembly GCF_028390025.1). Taxonomy (NCBI): domain Eukaryota; kingdom Metazoa; phylum Chordata; class Amphibia; order Anura; family Myobatrachidae; genus Pseudophryne; species Pseudophryne corroboree. The sequence continues at coordinate 31,724 of NW_026968943.1, forward strand.
CTTCAACGGTTTTGGGGCATATGAGAAATTCCCTAAGCCCCGGACCCATCGTTTTTGGTCAAAAATGAAAATTTTAAAAGTGCCCCTATTTCTGCTTTAAACTTTAGTTACCATCCCAAAATGAATCCCTGTGATGAAAAAAGTTGATTTCGGAGCATGATTTTTGAACAGGAGCTTCAACGGTTTTGGGGCATATGAGAAATTCCCTAAGCCCCGGACCCATCGATTTTGGTCAAAAATGAAAATTTTAAAAGTACCCCTCTTTCTGCTTTAAACTTTAGTTACCATCCCAAAATGAATCCCTGAGATGAAAAAAGTTGATTTCAGGGCATGATTTTTGAACAGGAGCTTCAACGGTTTTGGGGCATATGAGAAATTCCCTAAGCCCCGGACCCATCGATTTTGGTCAAAAATGAAAATTTTAAAAGTGCCCCTATTTCTGCTTTAAACTTTAGTTACCATCCCAAAATGAATCCCTGAGATGAAAAAAGTTGATTTTGGAGCATGATTTTTGAACAGGAGCTTCAACGGTTTTGGGGCATATGAGAAATTCCCTAAGCCCCGGACCCATCGATTTTGGTCAAAAATGAAAATTTTAAAAGTGCCCCTCTTTCTGCTTTAAACTTTAGTTACCATCCCAAAATGAATCCCTGAGATGAAAAAAGTTGATTTCGGAGCATGATTTTTGAACAGGAGCTTCAACGGTTTTGGGGCATATGAGAAATTCCCTAAGCCCCGGACCCATCGATTTTGGTCAAAAATGAAAATTTTAAAAGTGCCCCTCTTTCTGCTTTAAACTTTAGTTACCATCCCAAAATGAATCCCTGAGATGAAAAAAGTTGATTTCGGAGCATGATTTTTGAACAGGAGCTTCAACGGTTTTGGGGCATATGAGAAATTCCCTAAGCCCCGGACCCATCGATTTTGGTCAAAAATAAAAATTTTAAAAGTGCCCCTATTTCTGCTTTAAACTTTAGTTACCATCCCAAAATGAATCCCTGAGATGAAAAAAGTTGATTTTGGAGCATGATTTTTGAACAGGAGCTTCAACGGTTTTGGGGCATATGAGAAATTCCCTAAGCCCCGGACCCATCGATTTTGGTCAAAAATGAAAATTTTAAAAGTGCCCCTATTTCTGCTTTAAACTTTAGTTACCATCCCAAAATGAATCCCTGAGATGAAAAAAGTTAATTTCGGAGCTTGATTTTTGAACAGGAGCTTCAACGGTTTTGGGGCATATGAGAAATTCCCTAAGCCCCGGACCTATCGATTTTGGTCAAAAATGAAAATTTTAAAAGTGCCCCTATTTCTGCTTTAAACTTTAGATACCATCCCAAAATGAATCCCTGACATGAAAAAAGTTGATTTTGGAGCATGATTTTTGAACAGGAGCTTCAACGGTTTTGGGGCATATGAGAAATTACCTAAGCCCCGGACCCATCGATTTTGGTCAAAAATAAAAATTTTAAAAGTGCCCCTATATCTGCTTTAAACTTTTGTTACCATCCCAAAATGAATCCCTGAGATGAAAAAAGTTGATTTTGGAGCATGATTTTTGAACAGGAGCTTCAACGGTTTTGTGGCATATGAGAAATTCCCTAAGCCCCGGACCTATCGATTTTGGTCAAAAATGAAAATGTTAAAAGTGCCCCTATTTCTGCTTTAAACTTTAGTTACCATCCCAAAATGAATCCCTGAGATGAAAAAAAGTTGATTTCGGAGCATGATTTTTGAACAGGAGCTTCAACAGTTTTGGGGCAGATGAGAAATTCCCTAAGCTCCGGACCCATCGATTTTGGTCAAAAATGAAAATTTTAAAAGTGCCCCTTTTTCTGCTTTAAACTTTAGTTACCATCCCAAAATGAATCCCTGAGATGAAAAAAGTTGATTTTGGAGCATGATTTTTGAACAGGAGCTTCAACGGTTTTGGGGCATATGAGAAATTCCCTAAGCCCCGGACCCATCGATTTTGGTCAAAAATGAAAATTTTAAAAGTGCCCCTCTTTCTGCTTTAAACTTTAGTTACCATCCCAAAATGAATCCCTGAGATGAAAAAAGTTGATTTCGGAGCATGATTTTTGAACAGGAGCTTCAACGGTTTTGGGGCATATGAGAAATTCCCTAAGCCCCGGACCCATCGATTTTGGTCAAAAATGAAAATTTTAAAAGTGCCCCTCTTTCTGCTTTAAACTTTAGTTACCATCCCAAAATGAATCCCTGAGATGAAAAAAGTTGATTTCGGAGCATGATTTTTGAACAGGAGCTTCAACGGTTTTGGGGCATATGAGAAATTCCCTAAGCCCCGGACCCATCGATTTTGGTCAAAAATGAAAATTTTAAAAGTGCCCCTATTTCTGCTTTAAACTTTAGTTACCATCCCAAAATGAATCCCTGAGATGAAAAAAGTTGATTTTGGAGCATGATTTTTGAACAGGAGCTTCAACGGTTTTGGGGCATATGAGAAATTCCCTAAGCCCCGGACCCATCGATTTTGGTCAAAAATGAAAATTTTAAAAGTGCCCCTATTTCTGCTTTAAACTTTAGTTACCATCCCAAAATGAATCCCTGAGATGAAAAAAGTTAATTTCGGAGCATGATTTTTGAACAGGAGCTTCAACGGTTTTGGGGCATATGAGAAATTCCCTAAGCCCCGGACCTATCGATTTTGGTCAAAAATGAAAATTTTAAAAGTGCCCCTATTTCTGCTTTAAACTTTAGATACCATCCCAAAATGAATCCCTGAGATGAAAAAAGTTGATTTTGGAGCATGATTTTTGAACAGGAGCTTCAACGGTTTTGGGGCATATGAGAAATTACCTAAGCCCCGGACCCATCGATTTTGGTCAAAAATAAAAAATTTAAAAGTGCCCCTATATCTGCTTTAAACTTTTGTTACCATCCCAAAATGAATCCCTGAGATGAAAAAAGTTGATTTTGGAGCATGATTTTTGAACAGGAGCTTCAACGGTTTTGTGGCATATGAGAAATTCCCTAAGCCCCGGACCCATCGATTTTGGTCAAAAATGAAAATTTTAAAAGTGCCCCTGTTTCTGCTTTAAACTTTAGTTACCATCCCAAAATGAATCCCTGAGATGAAAAAAGTTGATTTCGGAGCATGATTTTTGAACAGGAGCTTCAACGGTTTTGGGGCATATGAGAAATTCCCTAAGCCCCGGACCCATCGATTTTGGTCAAAAATGAAAATTTTAAAAGTGCCCCTCTTTCTGCTTTAAACTTTAGTTACCATCCCAAAATGAATCCCTGAGATGAAAAAAGTTGATTTTGGAGCATGATTTTTGAACAGGAGCTTCAACGGTTTTGGGGCATATGAGAAATTACCTAAGCCCCGGACCCATCGATTTTGGTCAAAAATAAAAATTTTAAAAGTGCCCCTATATCTGCTTTAAACTTTTGTTACCATCCCAAAATGAATCCCTGAGATGAAAAAAGTTGATTTTGGAGCATGATTTTTGAACAGGAGCTTCAACGGTTTTGTGGCATATGAGAAATTCCCTAAGCCCCGGACCCATCGATTTTGGTCAAAAATGAAAATGTTAAAAGTGCCCCTATTTCTGCTTTAAACTTTAGTTACCATCCCAAAATGAATCCCTGTGATGAAAAAAGTTGATTTCGGAGCATGATTTTTGAACAGGAGCTTCAACGGTTTTGGGACATATGAGAAATTCCCTAAGCCCCGGACCCATCGATTTTGGTCAAAAATGAAAATTTTAAAAGTGCTTCTCTTTCTGCTTTAAACTTTAGATACCATCCCAAAATGAATCCCTGAGATGAAAAAAAGTTGATTTCGGAGCATGATTTTTGAACAGGAGCTTCAACGGTTTTGGGGCATATGAGAAATTCCCTAAGCCCCGGACCCATCGATTTTGGTCAAAAATGAAAATTTTAAAAGTGCCCCTATTTCTGCTTTAAACTTTAGTTACCATCCCAAAATGAATCCCTGAGATGAAAAAAGTTGATTTTGGAGCATGATTTTTGAACAGGAGCTTCAACGGTTTTGGGGCATATGAGAAATTCCCTAAGCCCCGGACCCATCGATTTTGGTCAAAAATGAAAATTTTAAAAGTGCCCCTATTTCTGCTTTAAACTTTAGTTACCATCCCAAAATGAATCCCTGAGATGAAAAAAGTTAATTTCGGATCATGATTTTTGAACAGGAGCTTCAACGGTTTTGGGGCATATGAGAAATTCCCTAAGCCCCGGACCTATCGATTTTGGTCAAAAATGAAAATTTTAAAAGTGCCCCTATTTCTGCTTTAAACTTTAGATACCATCCCAAAATGAATCCCTGAGATGAAAAAAGTTGATTTCGGAGCATGATTTTTGAACAGGAGCTTCAACGGTTTTGGGGCAGATGAGAAATTCCCTGAGCCCCGGACCCATCGATTTTGGTCAAAAATGAAAATTTTAAAAGTGCCCCTATTTCTGCTTTAAACTTTAGTTACCATCCCAAAATGAATCCCTGAGATGAAAAAAGTTGATTTCGGAGCATGATTTTTGAACAGGAGCTTCAACGGTTTTGTGGCATATGAGAAATTCCCTAAGCCCCGGACCTATTGATTTTGGTCAAAAATGAAAATTTTAAAAGTGCCCCTATTTCTGCTTTAAACTTTAGTTACCATCCCAAAATGAATCCCTGAGATGAAAAAAGTTGATTTCGGAGCATGATTTTTGAACAGGAGCTTCAACGGTTTTGGGGCATATGAGAAATTCCCTAAGCCCCGGACCCATCGATTTTGGTCAAAAATGAAAATTTTAAAAGTGCCCCTATTTCTGCTTTAAACTTTAGTTACCATCCCAAAATGAATCCCTGAGATGAAAAAAGTTGATTTCGGAGCATGATTTTTGAACAGGAGCTTCAACGGTTTTGGGGCATATGAGAAATTCCCTAAGCCCCGGACCTATCGATTTTGGTCAAAAATGAAAATTTTAAAAGTGCCCCTATTTCTGCTTTAAACTTTAGATACCATCCCAAAATGAATCCCTGAGATGAAAAAAGTTGATTTCGGAGCATGATTTTTGACCAGGAGCTTCAACGGTTTTGGGGCATATGAGAAATTCCCTAAGCCCCGGACCCATCGATTTTGGTCAAAACTGAAAATTTTAAAAGTGCCCCTATTTCTGCTTTAAACTTTAGTTACCATCCCAAAATGAATCCCTGAGATGAAAAAAGTTGATTTCGGAGCATGATTTTTGAACAGGAGCTTCAACGGTTTTGTGGCATATGAGAAATTCCCTAAGCCCCAGACCCATCGATTTTGGTCAAAAATTAAAATTTTAAAAGTGCCCCTATTTCTGCTTTAAACTTTAGTTACCATCCCAAAATGAATCCCTGAGATAAAAAAAGTTGATTTCGGAGCATGATTTTTGACCAGGAGCTTCAACGGTTTTGGGGCATATGAGAAATTCCCTAAGCCCCGGACCCATCGATTTTGGTCAAAAATGAAAATTTTAAAAGTGCCCCTATTTCTGCTTTAAACTTTAGTTACCATCCCAAAATGAATCCCTGAGATGAAAAAAGTTGATTTCGGAGCATGATTTTTGAACAGGAGCTTCAACGGTTTTGGGGCATATGAGAAATTCCCTAAGCCCCGGACCCATCGTTTTTGGTCAAAAATGAAAATTTTAAAAGTGCCCCTATTTCTGCTTTAAACTTTAGTTACCATCCCAAAATGAATCCCTGTGATGAAAAAAGTTGATTTCGGAGCATGATTTTTGAACAGGAGCTTCAACGGTTTTGGGGCATATGAGAAATTCCCTAAGCCCCGGACCCATCGATTTTGGTCAAAAATGAAAATTTTAAAAGTACCCCTCTTTCTGCTTTAAACTTTAGTTACCATCCCAAAATGAATCCCTGAGATGAAAAAAGTTGATTTCAGGGCATGATTTTTGAACAGGAGCTTCAACGGTTTTGGGGCATATGAGAAATTCCCTAAGCCCCGGACCCATCGATTTTGGTCAAAAATGAAAATTTTAAAAGTGCCCCTATTTCTGCTTTAAACTTTAGTTACCATCCCAAAATGAATCCCTGAGATGAAAAAAGTTGATTTTGGAGCATGATTTTTGAACAGGAGCTTCAACGGTTTTGGGGCATATGAGAAATTCCCTAAGCCCCGGACCCATCGATTTTGGTCAAAAATGAAAATTTTAAAAGTGCCCCTCTTTCTGCTTTAAACTTTAGTTACCATCCCAAAATGAATCCCTGAGATGAAAAAAGTTGATTTCGGAGCATGATTTTTGAACAGGAGCTTCAACGGTTTTGGGGCATATGAGAAATTCCCTAAGCCCCGGACCCATCGATTTTGGTCAAAAATGAAAATTTTAAAAGTGCCCCTCTTTCTGCTTTAAACTTTAGTTACCATCCCAAAATGAATCCCTGAGATGAAAAAAGTTGATTTCGGAGCATAATTTTTGAACAGGAGCTTCAACGGTTTTGGGGCATATGAGAAATTCCCTAAGCCCCGGACCCATCGATTTTGGTCAAAAATGAAAATTTTAAAAGTGCCCCTATTTCTGCTTTAAACTTTAGTTACCATCCCAAAATGAATCCCTGAGATGAAAAAAGTTGATTTTGGAGCATGATTTTTGAACAGGAGCTTCAACGGTTTTGGGGCATATGAGAAATTCCCTAAGCCCCGGACCCATCGATTTTGGTCAAAAATGAAAATTTTAAAAGTGCCCCTATTTCTGCTTTAAACTTTAGTTACCATCCCAAAATGAATCCCTGAGATGAAAAAAGTTAATTTCGGAGCTTGATTTTTGAACAGGAGCTTCAACGGTTTTGGGGCATATGAGAAATTCCCTAAGCCCCGGACCTATCGATTTTGGTCAAAAATGAAAATTTTAAAAGTGCCCCTATTTCTGCTTTAAACTTTAGATACCATCCCAAAATGAATCCCTGAGATGAAAAAAGTTGATTTTGGAGCATGATTTTTGAACAGGAGCTTCAACGGTTTTGGGGCATATGAGAAATTACCTAAGCCCCGGACCCATCGATTTTGGTCAAAAATAAAAATTTTAAAAGTGCCCCTATATCTGCTTTAAACTTTTGTTACCATCCCAAAATGAATCCCTGAGATGAAAAAAGTTGATTTTGGAGCATGATTTTTGAACAGGAGCTTCAACGGTTTTGTGGCATATGAGAAATTCCCTAAGCCCCGGACCTATCGATTTTGGTCAAAAATGAAAATGTTAAAAGTGCCCCTATTTCTGCTTTAAACTTTAGTTACCATCCCAAAATGAATCCCTGAGATGAAAAAAAGTTGATTTCGGAGCATGATTTTTGAACAGGAGCTTCAACAGTTTTGGGGCAGATGAGAAATTCCCTAAGCTCCGGACCCATCGATTTTGGTCAAAAATGAAAATTTTAAAAGTGCCCCTTTTTCTGCTTTAAACTTTAGTTACCATCCCAAAATGAATCCCTGAGATGAAAAAAGTTGATTTTGGAGCATGATTTTTGAACAGGAGCTTCAACGGTTTTGGGGCATATGAGAAATTCCCTAAGCCCCGGACCCATCGATTTTGGTCAAAAATGAAAATTTTAAAAGTGCCCCTCTTTCTGCTTTAAACTTTAGTTACCATCCCAAAATGAATCCCTGAGATGAAAAAAGTTGATTTCGGAGCATGATTTTTGAACAGGAGCTTCAACGGTTTTGGGGCATATGAGAAATTCCCTAAGCCCCGGACCCATCGATTTTGGTCAAAAATGAAAATTTTAAAAGTGCCCCTCTTTCTGCTTTAAACTTTAGTTACCATCCCAAAATGAATCCCTGAGATGAAAAAAGTTGATTTCGGAGCATGATTTTTGAACAGGAGCTTCAACGGTTTTGGGGCATATGAGAAATTCCCTAAGCCCCGGACCCATCGATTTTGGTCAAAAATGAAAATTTTAAAAGTGCCCCTATTTCTGCTTTAAACTTTAGTTACCATCCCAAAATGAATCCCTGAGATGAAAAAAGTTGATTTTGGAGCATGATTTTTGAACAGGAGCTTCAACGGTTTTGGGGCATATGAGAAATTCCCTAAGCCCCGGACCCATCGATTTTGGTCAAAAATGAAAATTTTAAAAGTGCCCCTATTTCTGCTTTAAACTTTAGTTACCATCCCAAAATGAATCCCTGAGATGAAAAAAGTTAATTTCGGAGCATGATTTTTGAACAGGAGCTTCAACGGTTTTGGGGCATATGAGAAATTCCCTAAGCCCCGGACCTATCGATTTTGGTCAAAAATGAAAATTTTAAAAGTGCCCCTATTTCTGCTTTAAACTTTAGATACCATCCCAAAATGAATCCCTGAGATGAAAAAAGTTGATTTTGGAGCATGATTTTTGAACAGGAGCTTCAACGGTTTTGGGGCATATGAGAAATTACCTAAGCCCCGGACCCATCGATTTTGGTCAAAAATAAAAATTTTAAAAGTGCCCCTATATCTGCTTTAAACTTTTGTTACCATCCCAAAATGAATCCCTGAGATGAAAAAAGTTGATTTTGGAGCATGATTTTTGAACAGGAGCTTCAACGGTTTTGTGGCATATGAGAAATTCCCTAAGCCCCGGACCTATCGATTTTGGTCAAAAATGAAAATGTTAAAAGTGCCCCTATTTCTGCTTTAAACTTTAGTTACCATCCCAAAATGAATCCCTGAGATGAAAAAAAGTTGATTTCGGAGCATGATTTTTGAACAGGAGCTTCAACAGTTTTGGGGCAGATGAGAAATTCCCTAAGCTCCGGACCCATCGATTTTGGTCAAAAATGAAAATTTTAAAAGTGCCCCTTTTTCTGCTTTAAACTTTAGTTACCATCCCAAAATGAATCCCTGAGATGAAAAAAGTTGATTTTGGAGCATGATTTTTGAACAGGAGCTTCAACGGTTTTGGGGCATATGAGAAATTCCCTAAGCCCCGGACCCATCGATTTTGGTCAAAAATGAAAATTTTAAAAGTGCCCCTATTTCTGCTTTAAACTTTAGTTACTATCCCAAAATGAATCCCTGAGATGAAAAAAGTTGATTTCGGAGCATGATTTTTGAACAGGAGCTTCAACGGTTTTGGGGCATATGAGAAATTCCCTAAGCCCCGGACCCATCGATTTTGGTCAAAAATGAAAATTTTAAAAGTGCCCCTCTTTCTGCTTTAAACTTTAGTTACCATCCCAAAATGAATCCCTGAGATGAAAAAAGTTGATTTCAGGGCATGATTTTTGAACAGGAGCTTCAACGGTTTTGGGGCATATGAGAAATTCCCTAAGCCCCGGACCCATCGATTTTGGTCAAAAATGAAAATTTTAAAAGTGCCCCTATTTCTGCTTTAAACTTTAGTTACCATCCCAAAATGAATCCCTGAGATGAAAAAAGTTGATTTTGGAGCATGATTTTTTAACAGGAGCTTCAACGGTTTTGGGGCATATGAGAAATTCCCTAAGCCCCGGACCCATCGATTTTGGTCAAAAATGAAAATTTTAAAAGTGCCCCTGTTTCTGCTTTAAACTTTAGTTACCATCCCAAAATGAATCCCTGAGATGAAAAAAGTTGATTTCGGAGCATGATTTTTGAACAGGAGCTTCAACGGTTTTGGGGCATATGAGAAATTCCCTAAGCCCCGGACCCATCGATTTTGGTCAAAAATGAAAATTTTAAAAGTGCCCCTCTTTCTGCTTTAAACTTTAGTTACCATCCCAAAATGAATCCCTGAGATGAAAAAAGTTGATTTTGGAGCATGATTTTTGAACAGGAGCTTCAACGGTTTTGGGGCATATGAGAAATTACCTAAGCCCCGGACCCATCGATTTTGGTCAAAAATAAAAATTTTAAAAGTGCCCCTATATCTGCTTTAAACTTTTGTTACCATCCCAAAATGAATCCCTGAGATGAAAAAAGTTGATTTTGGAGCATGATTTTTGAACAGGAGCTTCAACGGTTTTGTGGCATATGAGAAATTCCCTAAGCCCCGGACCCATCGATTTTGGTCAAAAATGAAAATGTTAAAAGTGCCCCTATTTCTGCTTTAAACTTTAGTTACCATCCCAAAATGAATCCCTGTGATGAAAAAAGTTGATTTCGGAGCATGATTTTTGAACAGGAGCTTCAACGGTTTTGGGACATATGAGAAATTCCCTAAGCCCCGGACCCATCGATTTTGGTCAAAAATGAAAATTTTAAAAGTGCCCCTCTTTCTGCTTTAAACTTTAGATACCATCCCAAAATGAATCCCTGAGATGAAAAAAAGTTGATTTCGGAGCATGATTTTTGAACAGGAGCTTCAACGGTTTTGGGGCATATGAGAAATTCCCTAAGCCCCGGACCCATCGATTTTGGTCAAAAATGAAAATTTTAAAAGTGCCCCTATTTCTGCTTTAAACTTTAGTTACCATCCCAAAATGAATCCCTGAGATGAAAAAAGTTAATTTCGGAGCATGATTTTTGAACAGGAGCTTCAACGGTTTTGGGGCATATGAGAAATTCCCTAAGCCCCGGACCTATCGATTTTGGTCAAAAATGAAAATTTTAAAAGTGCCCCTATTTCTGCTTTAAACTTTAGATACCATCCCAAAATGAATCCCTGAGATGAAAAAAGTTGATTTTGGAGCATGATTTTTGAACAGGAGCTTCAACGGTTTTGGGGCATATGAGAAATTACCTAAGCCCCGGACCCATCGATTTTGGTCAAAAATAAAAAATTTAAAAGTGCCCCTATATCTGCTTTAAACTTTTGTTACCATCCCAAAATGAATCCCTGAGATGAAAAAAGTTGATTTTGGAGCATGATTTTTGAACAGGAGCTTCAACGGTTTTGTGGCATATGAGAAATTCCCTAAGCCCCGGACCCATCGATTTTGGTCAAAAATGAAAATTTTAAAAGTGCCCCTGTTTCTGCTTTAAACTTTAGTTACCATCCCAAAATGAATCCCTGAGATGAAAAAAGTTGATTTCGGAGCATGATTTTTGAACAGGAGCTTCAACGGTTTTGGGGCATATGAGAAATTCCCTAAGCCCCGGACCCATCGATTTTGGTCAAAAATGAAAATTTTAAAAGTGCCCCTCTTTCTGCTTTAAACTTTAGTTACCATCCCAAAATGAATCCCTGAGATGAAAAAAGTTGATTTTGGAGCATGATTTTTGAACAGGAGCTTCAACGGTTTTGGGGCATATGAGAAATTACCTAAGCCCCGGACCCATCGATTTTGGTCAAAAATAAAAATTTTAAAAGTGCCCCTATATCTGCTTTAAACTTTTGTTACCATCCCAAAATGAATCCCTGAGATGAAAAAAGTTGATTTTGGAGCATGATTTTTGAACAGGAGCTTCAACGGTTTTGTGGCATATGAGAAATTCCCTAAGCCCCGGACCCATCGATTTTGGTCAAAAATGAAAATGTTAAAAGTGCCCCTATTTCTGCTTTAAACTTTAGTTACCATCCCAAAATGAATCCCTGTGATGAAAAAAGTTGATTTCGGAGCATGATTTTTGAACAGGAGCTTCAACGGTTTTGGGACATATGAGAAATTCCCTAAGCCCCGGACCCATCGATTTTGGTCAAAAATGAAAATTTTAAAAGTGCTTCTCTTTCTGCTTTAAACTTTAGATACCATCCCAAAATGAATCCCTGAGATGAAAAAAAGTTGATTTCGGAGCATGATTTTTGAACAGGAGCTTCAACGGTTTTGGGGCATATGAGAAATTCCCTAAGCCCCGGACCCATCGATTTTGGTCAAAAATGAAAATTTTAAAAGTGCCCCTATTTCTGCTTTAAACTTTAGTTACCATCCCAAAATGAATCCCTGAGATGAAAAAAGTTGATTTTGGAGCATGATTTTTGAACAGGAGCTTCAACGGTTTTGGGGCATATGAGAAATTCCCTAAGCCCCGGACCCATCGATTTTGGTCAAAAATGAAAATTTTAAAAGTGCCCCTATTTCTGCTTTAAACTTTAGTTACCATCCCAAAATGAATCCCTGAGATGAAAAAAGTTAATTTCGGATCATGATTTTTGAACAGGAGCTTCAACGGTTTTGGGGCATATGAGAAATTCCCTAAGCCCCGGACCTATCGATTTTGGTCAAAAATGAAAATTTTAAAAGTGCCCCTATTTCTGCTTTAAACTTTAGATACCATCCCAAAATGAATCCCTGAGATGAAAAAAGTTGATTTCGGAGCATGATTTTTGAACAGGAGCTTCAACGGTTTTGGGGCAGATGAGAAATTCCCTGAGCCCCGGACCCATCGATTTTGGTCAAAAATGAAAATTTTAAAAGTGCCCCTATTTCTGCTTTAAACTTTAGTTACCATCCCAAAATGAATCCCTGAGATGAAAAAAGTTGATTTCGGAGCATGATTTTTGAACAGGAGCTTCAACGGTTTTGTGGCATATGAGAAATTCCCTAAGCCCCGGACCTATTGATTTTGGTCAAAAATGAAAATTTTAAAAGTGCCCCTATTTCTGCTTTAAACTTTAGTTACCATCCCAAAATGAATCCCTGAGATGAAAAAAGTTGATTTCGGAGCATGATTTTTGAACAGGAGCTTCAACGGTTTTGGGGCATATGAGAAATTCCCTAAGCCCCGGACCCATCGATTTTGGTCAAAAATGAAAATTTTAAAAGTGCCCCTATTTCTGCTTTAAACTTTAGTTACCATCCCAAAATGAATCCCTGAGATGAAAAAAGTTGATTTCGGAGCATGATTTTTGAACAGGAGCTTCAACGGTTTTGGGGCATATGAGAAATTCCCTAAGCCCCGGACCTATCGATTTTGGTCAAAAATGAAAATTTTAAAAGTGCCCCTATTTCTGCTTTAAACTTTAGATACCATCCCAAAATGAATCCCTGAGATGAAAAAAGTTGATTTCGGAGCATGATTTTTGACCAGGAGCTTCAACGGTTTTGGGGCATATGAGAAATTCCCTAAGCCCCGGACCCATCGATTTTGGTCAAAACTGAAAATTTTAAAAGTGCCCCTATTTCTGCTTTAAACTTTAGTTACCATCCCAAAATGAATCCCTGAGATGAAAAAAGTTGATTTCGGAGCATGATTTTTGAACAGGAGCTTCAACGGTTTTGTGGCATATGAGAAATTCCCTAAGCCCCAGACCCATCGATTTTGGTCAAAAATTAAAATTTTAAAAGTGCCCCTATTTCTGCTTTAAACTTTAGTTACCATCCCAAAATGAATCCCTGAGATAAAAAAAGTTGATTTCGGAGCATGATTTTTGACCAGGAGCTTCAACGGTTTTGGGGCATATGAGAAATTCCCTAAGCCCCGGACCCATCGATTTTGGTCAAAAATGAAAATTTTAAAAGTGCCCCTATTTCTGCTTTAAACTTTAGTTACCATCCCAAAATGAATCCCTGAGATGAAAAAAGTTGATTTCGGAGCATGATTTTTGAACAGGAGCTTCAACGGTTTTGGGGCATATGAGAAATTCCCTAAGCCCCGGACCCATCGTTTTTGGTCAAAAATGAAAATTTTAAAAGTGCCCCTATTTCTGCTTTAAACTTTAGTTACCATCCCAAAATGAATCCCTGTGATGAAAAAAGTTGATTTCGGAGCATGATTTTTGAACAGGAGCTTCAACGGTTTTGGGGCATATGAGAAATTCCCTAAGCCCCGGACCCATCGATTTTGGTCAAAAATGAAAATTTTAAAAGTACCCCTCTTTCTGCTTTAAACTTTAGTTACCATCCCAAAATGAATCCCTGAGATGAAAAAAGTTGATTTCAGGGCATGATTTTTGAACAGGAGCTTCAACAGTTTTGGGGCAGATGAGAAATTCCCTAAGCTCCGGACCCATCGATTTTGGTCAAAAATGAAAATTTTAAAAGTGCCCCTTTTTCTGCTTTAAACTTTAGTTACCATCCCAAAATGAATCCCTGAGATGAAAAAAGTTGATTTTGGAGCATGATTTTTGAACAGGAGCTTCAACGGTTTTGGGGCATATGAGAAATTCCCTAAGCCCCGGACCCATCGATTTTGGTCAAAAATGAAAATTTTAAAAGTGCCCCTCTTTCTGCTTTAAACTTTAGTTACCATCCCAAAATGAATCCCTGAGATGAAAAAAGTTGATTTCGGAGCATGATTTTTGAACAGGAGCTTCAACGGTTTTGGGGCATATGAGAAATTCCCTAAGCCCCGGACCCATCGATTTTGGTCAAAAATGAAAATTTTAAAAGTGCCCCTCTTTCTGCTTTAAACTTTAGTTACCATCCCAAAATGAATCCCTGAGATGAAAAAAGTTGATTTCGGAGCATGATTTTTGAACAGGAGCTTCAACGGTTTTGGGGCATATGAGAAATTCCCTAAGCCCCGGACCCATCGATTTTGGTCAAAAATGAAAATTTTAAAAGTGCCCCTATTTCTGCTTTAAACTTTAGTTACCATCCCAAAATGAATCCCTGAGATGAAAAAAGTTGATTTTGGAGCATGATTTTTGAACAGGAGCTTCAACGGTTTTGGGGCATATGAGAAATTCCCTAAGCCCCGGACCCATCGATTTTGGTCAAAAATGAAAATTTTAAAAGTGCCCCTATTTCTGCTTTAAACTTTAGTTACCATCCCAAAATGAATCCCTGAGATGAAAAAAGTTAATTTCGGAGCATGATTTTTGAACAGGAGCTTCAACGGTTTTGGGGCATATGAGAAATTCCCTAAGCCCCGGACCTATCGATTTTGGTCAAAAATGAAAATTTTAAAAGTGCCCCTATTTCTGCTTTAAACTTTAGATACCATCCCAAAATGAATCCCTGAGATGAAAAAAGTTGATTTTGGAGCATGATTTTTGAACAGGAGCTTCAACGGTTTTGGGGCATATGAGAAATTACCTAAGCCCCGGACCCATCGATTTTGGTCAAAAATAAAAATTTTAAAAGTGCCCCTATATCTGCTTTAAACTTTTGTTACCATCCCAAAATGAATCCCTGAGATGAAAAAAGTTGATTTTGGAGCATGATTTTTGAACAGGAGCTTCAACGGTTTTGTGGCATATGAGAAATTCCCTAAGCCCCGGACCTATCGATTTTGGTCAAAAATGAAAATGTTAAAAGTGCCCCTATTTCTGCTTTAAACTTTAGTTACCATCCCAAAATGAATCCCTGAGATGAAAAAAAGTTGATTTCGGAGCATGATTTTTGAACAGGAGCTTCAACAGTTTTGGGGCAGATGAGAAATTCCCTAAGCTCCGGACCCATCGATTTTGGTCAAAAATGAAAATTTTAAAAGTGCCCCTTTTTCTGCTTTAAACTTTAGTTACCATCCCAAAATGAATCCCTGAGATGAAAAAAGTTGATTTTGGAGCATGATTTTTGAACAGGAGCTTCAACGGTTTTGGGGCATATGAGAAATTCCCTAAGCCCCGGACCCATCGATTTTGGTCAAAAATGAAAATTTTAAAAGTGCCCCTATTTCTGCTTTAAACTTTAGTTACTATCCCAAAATGAATCCCTGAGATGAAAAAAGTTGATTTCGGAGCATGATTTTTGAACAGGAGCTTCAACGGTTTTGGGGCATATGAGAAATTCCCTAAGCCCCGGACCCATCGATTTTGGTCAAAAATGAAAATTTTAAAAGTGCCCCTCTTTCTGCTTTAAACTTTAGTTACCATCCCAAAATGAATCCCTGAGATGAAAAAAGTTGATTTCAGGGCATGATTTTTGAACAGGAGCTTCAACGGTTTTGGGGCATATGAGAAATTCCCTAAGCCCCGGACCCATCGATTTTGGTCAAAAATGAAAATTTTAAAAGTGCCCCTATTTCTGCTTTAAACTTTAGTTACCATCCCAAAATGAATCCCTGAGATGAAAAAAGTTGATTTTGGAGCATGATTTTTTAACAGGAGCTTCAACGGTTTTGGGGCATATGAGAAATTCCCTAAGCCCCGGACCCATCGATTTTGGTCAAAAATGAAAATTTTAAAAGTGCCCCTGTTTCTGCTTTAAACTTTAGTTACCATCCCAAAATGAATCCCTGAGATGAAAAAAGTTGATTTCGGAGCATGATTTTTGAACAGGAGCTTCAACGGTTTTGGGGCATATGAGAAATTCCCTAAGCCCCGGACCCATCGATTTTGGTCAAAAATGAAAATTTTAAAAGTGCCCCTCTTTCTGCTTTAAACTTTAGTTACCATCCCAAAATGAATCCCTGAGATGAAAAAAGTTGATTTTGGAGCATGATTTTTGAACAGGAGCTTCAACGGTTTTGGGGCATATGAGAAATTACCTAAGCCCCGGACCCATCGATTTTGGTCAAAAATAAAAATTTTAAAAGTGCCCCTATATCTGCTTTAAACTTTTGTTACCATCCCAAAATGAATCCCTGAGATGAAAAAAGTTGATTTTGGAGCATGATTTTTGAACAGGAGCTTCAACGGTTTTGTGGCATATGAGAAATTCCCTAAGCCCCGGACCCATCGATTTTGGTCAAAAATGAAAATGTTAAAAGTGCCCCTATTTCTGCTTTAAACTTTAGTTACCATCCCAAAATGAATCCCTGTGATGAAAAAAGTTGATTTCGGAGCATGATTTTTGAACAGGAGCTTCAACGGTTTTGGGACATATGAGAAATTCCCTAAGCCCCGGACCCATCGATTTTGGTCAAAAATGAAAATTTTAAAAGTGCCCCTCTTTCTGCTTTAAACTTTAGATACCATCCCAAAATGAATCCCTGAGATGAAAAAAAGTTGATTTCGGAGCATGATTTTTGAACAGGAGCTTCAACGGTTTTGGGGCATATGAGAAATTCCCTAAGCCCCGGACCCATCGATTTTGGTCAAAAATGAAAATTTTAAAAGTGCCCCTATTTCTGCTTTAAACTTTAGTTACCATCCCAAAATGAATCCCTGAGATGAAAAAAGTTGATTTTGGAGCATGATTTTTGAACAGGAGCTTCAACGGTTTTGGGGCATATGAGAAATTCCCTAAGCCCCGGACCCATCGATTTTGGTCAAAAATGAAAATTTTAAAAGTGCCCCTATTTCTGCTTTAAACTTTAGTTACCATCCCAAAATGAATCCCTGAGATGAAAAAAGTTAATTTCGGATCATGATTTTTGAACAGGAGCTTCAACGGTTTTGGGGCATATGAGAAATTCCCTAAGCCCCGGACCTATCGATTTTGGTCAAAAATGAAAATTTTAAAAGTGCCCCTATTTCTGCTTTAAACTTTAGATACCATCCCAAAATGAATCCCTGAGATGAAAAAAGTTGATTTCGGAGCATGATTTTTGAACAGGAGCTTCAACGGTTTTGGGGCAGATGAGAAATTCCCTGAGCCCCGGACCCATCGATTTTGGTCAAAAATGAAAATTTTAAAAGTGCCCCTATTTCTGCTTTAAACTTTAGTTACCATCCCAAAATGAATCCCTGAGATGAAAAAAGTTGATTTCGGAGCATGATTTTTGAACAGGAGCTTCAACGGTTTTGTGGCATATGAGAAATTCCCTAAGCCCCGGACCTATTGATTTTGGTCAAAAATGAAAATTTTAAAAGTGCCCCTATTTCTGCTTTAAACTTTAGTTACCATCCCAAAATGAATCCCTGAGATGAAAAAAGTTGATTTCGGAGCATGATTTTTGAACAGGAGCTTCAACGGTTTTGGGGCATATGAGAAATTCCCTAAGCCCCGGACCCATCGATTTTGGTCAAAAATGAAAATTTTAAAAGTGCCCCTATTTCTGCTTTAAACTTTAGTTACCATCCCAAAATGAATCCCTGAGATGAAAAAAGTTGATTTCGGAGCATGATTTTTGAACAGGAGCTTCAACGGTTTTGTGGCATATGAGAAATTCCCTAAGCCCCGGACCTATCGATTTTGGTCAAAAATGAAAATTTTAAAAGTGCCCCTATTTCTGCTTTAAACTTTAGATACCATCCCAAAATGAATCCCTGAGATGAAAAAAGTTGATTTTGGAGCATGATTTTTGAACAGGAGCTTCAACGGTTTTGGGGCATATGAGAAATTACCTAAGCCCCGGACCCATCGATTTTGGTCAAAAATAAAAATTTTAAAAGTGCCCCTATATCTGCTTTAAACTTTTGTTACCATCCCAAAATGAATCCCTGAGATGAAAAAAGTTGATTTTGGAGCATGATTTTTGAACAGGAGCTTCAACGGTTTTGTGGCATATGAGAAATTCCCTAAGCCCCGGACCTATCGATTTTGGTCAAAAATGAAAATGTTAAAAGTGCCCCTATTTCTGCTTTAAACTTTAGTTACCATCCCAAAATGAATCCCTGAGATGAAAAAAAGTTGATTTCGGAGCATGATTTTTGAACAGGAGCTTCAACAGTTTTGGGGCAGATGAGAAATTCCCTAAGCTCCGGACCCATCGATTTTGGTCAAAAATGAAAATTTTAAAAGTGCCCCTTTTTCTGCTTTAAACTTTAGTTACCATCCCAAAATGAATCCCTGAGATGAAAAAAGTTGATTTTGGAGCATGATTTTTGAACAGGAGCTTCAACGGTTTTGGGGCATATGAGAAATTCCCTAAGCCCCGGACCCATCGATTTTGGTCAAAAATGAAAATTTTAAAAGTGCCCCTATTTCTGCTTTAAACTTTAGTTACCATCCCAAAATGAATCCCTGAGATGAAAAAAGTTAATTTCGGAGCTTGATTTTTGAACAGGAGCTTCAACGGTTTTGGGGCATATGAGAAATTCCCTAAGCCCCGGACCTATCGATTTTGGTCAAAAATGAAAATTTTAAAAGTGCCCCTATTTCTGCTTTAAACTTTAGATACCATCCCAAAATGAATCCCTGAGATGAAAAAAGTTGATTTTGGAGCATGATTTTTGAACAGGAGCTTCAACGGTTTTGGGGCATATGAGAAATTACCTAAGCCCCGGACCCATCGATTTTGGTCAAAAATAAAAATTTTAAAAGTGCCCCTATATCTGCTTTAAACTTTTGTTACCATCCCAAAATGAATCCCTGAGATGAAAAAAGTTGATTTTGGAGCATGATTTTTGAACAGGAGCTTCAACGGTTTTGTGGCATATGAGAAATTCCCTAAGCCCCGGACCTATCGATTTTGGTCAAAAATGAAAATGTTAAAAGTGCCCCTATTTCTGCTTTAAACTTTAGTTACCATCCCAAAATGAATCCCTGAGATGAAAAAAAGTTGATTTCGGAGCATGATTTTTGAACAGGAGCTTCAACAGTTTTGGGGCAGATGAGAAATTCCCTAAGCTCCGGACCCATCGATTTTGGTCAAAAATGAAAATTTTAAAAGTGCCCCTTTTTCTGCTTTAAACTTTAGTTACCATCCCAAAATGAATCCCTGAGATGAAAAAAGTTGATTTTGGAGCATGATTTTTGAACAGGAGCTTCAACGGTTTTGGGGCATATGAGAAATTCCCTAAGCCCCGGACCCATCGATTTTGGTCAAAAATGAAAATTTTAAAAGTGCCCCTCTTTCTGCTTTAAACTTTAGTTACCATCCCAAAATGAATCCCTGAGATGAAAAAAGTTGATTTCGGAGCATGATTTTTGAACAGGAGCTTCAACGGTTTTGGGGCATATGAGAAATTCCCTAAGCCCCGGACCCATCGATTTTGGTCAAAAATGAAAATTTTAAAAGTGCCCCTCTTTCTGCTTTAAACTTTAGTTACCATCCCAAAATGAATCCCTGAGATGAAAAAAGTTGATTTCGGAGCATGATTTTTGAACAGGAGCTTCAACGGTTTTGGGGCATATGAGAAATTCCCTAAGCCCCGGACCCATCGATTTTGGTCAAAAATGAAAATTTTAAAAGTGCCCCTATTTCTGCTTTAAACTTTAGTTACCATCCCAAAATGAATCCCTGAGATGAAAAAAGTTGATTTTGGAGCATGATTTTTGAACAGGAGCTTCAACGGTTTTGGGGCATATGAGAAATTCCCTAAGCCCCGGACCCATCGATTTTGGTCAAAAATGAAAATTTTAAAAGTGCCCCTATTTCTGCTTTAAACTTTAGTTACCATCCCAAAATGAATCCCTGAGATGAAAAAAGTTAATTTCGGAGCATGATTTTTGAACAGGAGCTTCAACGGTTTTGGGGCATATGAGAAATTCCCTAAGCCCCGGACCTATCGATTTTGGTCAAAAATGAAAATTTTAAAAGTGCCCCTATTTCTGCTTTAAACTTTAGATACCATCCCAAAATGAATCCCTGAGATGAAAAAAGTTGATTTTGGAGCATGATTTTTGAACAGGAGCTTCAACGGTTTTGGGGCATATGAGAAATTACCTAAGCCCCGGACCCATCGATTTTGGTCAAAAATAAAAATTTTAAAAGTGCCCCTATATCTGCTTTAAACTTTTGTTACCATCCCAAAATGAATCCCTGAGATGAAAAAAGTTGATTTTGGAGCATGATTTTTGAACAGGAGCTTCAACGGTTTTGTGGCATATGAGAAATTCCCTAAGCCCCGGACCTATCGATTTTGGTCAAAAATGAAAATGTTAAAAGTGCCCCTATTTCTGCTTTAAACTTTAGTTACCATCCCAAAATGAATCCCTGAGATGAAAAAAAGTTGATTTCGGAGCATGATTTTTGAACAGGAGCTTCAACAGTTTTGGGGCAGATGAGAAATTCCCTAAGCTCCGGACCCATCGATTTTGGTCAAAAATGAAAATTTTAAAAGTGCCCCTTTTTCTGCTTTAAACTTTAGTTACCATCCCAAAATGAATCCCTGAGATGAAAAAAGTTGATTTTGGAGCATGATTTTTGAACAGGAGCTTCAACGGTTTTGGGGCATATGAGAAATTCCCTAAGCCCCGGACCCATCGATTTTGGTCAAAAATGAAAATTTTAAAAGTGCCCCTATTTCTGCTTTAAACTTTAGTTACTATCCCAAAATGAATCCCTGAGATGAAAAAAGTTGATTTCGGAGCATGATTTTTGAACAGGAGCTTCAACGGTTTTGGGGCATATGAGAAATTCCCTAAGCCCCGGACCCATCGATTTTGGTCAAAAATGAAAATTTTAAAAGTGCCCCTCTTTCTGCTTTAAACTTTAGTTACCATCCCAAAATGAATCCCTGAGATGAAAAAAGTTGATTTCAGGGCATGATTTTTGAACAGGAGCTTCAACGGTTTTGGGGCATATGAGAAATTCCCTAAGCCCCGGACCCATCGATTTTGGTCAAAAATGAAAATTTTAAAAGTGCCCCTATTTCTGCTTTAAACTTTAGTTACCATCCCAAAATGAATCCCTGAGATGAAAAAAGTTGATTTTGGAGCATGATTTTTTAACAGGAGCTTCAACGGTTTTGGGGCATATGAGAAATTCCCTAAGCCCCGGACCCATCGATTTTGGTCAAAAATGAAAATTTTAAAAGTGCCCCTGTTTCTGCTTTAAACTTTAGTTACCATCCCAAAATGAATCCCTGAGATGAAAAAAGTTGATTTCGGAGCATGATTTTTGAACAGGAGCTTCAACGGTTTTGGGGCATATGAGAAATTCCCTAAGCCCCGGACCCATCGATTTTGGTCAAAAATGAAAATTTTAAAAGTGCCCCTCTTTCTGCTTTAAACTTTAGTTACCATCCCAAAATGAATCCCTGAGATGAAAAAAGTTGATTTTGGAGCATGATTTTTGAACAGGAGCTTCAACGGTTTTGGGGCATATGAGAAATTACCTAAGCCCCGGACCCATCGATTTTGGTCAAAAATAAAAATTTTAAAAGTGCCCCTATATCTGCTTTAAACTTTTGTTACCATCCCAAAATGAATCCCTGAGATGAAAAAAGTTGATTTTGGAGCATGATTTTTGAACAGGAGCTTCAACGGTTTTGTGGCATATGAGAAATTCCCTAAGCCCCGGACCCATCGATTTTGGTCAAAAATGAAAATGTTAAAAGTGCCCCTATTTCTGCTTTAAACTTTAGTTACCATCCCAAAATGAATCCCTGTGATGAAAAAAGTTGATTTCGGAGCATGATTTTTGAACAGGAGCTTCAACGGTTTTGGGACATATGAGAAATTCCCTAAGCCCCGGACCCATCGATTTTGGTCAAAAATGAAAATTTTAAAAGTGCCCCTCTTTCTGCTTTAAACTTTAGATACCATCCCAAAATGAATCCCTGAGATGAAAAAAAGTTGATTTCGGAGCATGATTTTTGAACAGGAGCTTCAACGGTTTTGGGGCATATGAGAAATTCCCTAAGCCCCGGACCCATCGATTTTGGTCAAAAATGAAAATTTTAAAAGTGCCCCTATTTCTGCTTTAAACTTTAGTTACCATCCCAAAATGAATCCCTGAGATGAAAAAAGTTGATTTTGGAGCATGATTTTTGAACAGGAGCTTCAACGGTTTTGGGGCATATGAGAAATTCCCTAAGCCCCGGACCCATCGATTTTGGTCAAAAATGAAAATTTTAAAAGTGCCCCTATTTCTGCTTTAAACTTTAGTTACCATCCCAAAATGAATCCCTGAGATGAAAAAAGTTAATTTCGGATCATGATTTTTGAACAGGAGCTTCAACGGTTTTGGGGCATATGAGAAATTCCCTAAGCCCCGGACCTATCGATTTTGGTCAAAAATGAAAATTTTAAAAGTGCCCCTATTTCTGCTTTAAACTTTAGATACCATCCCAAAATGAATCCCTGAGATGAAAAAAGTTGATTTCGGAGCATGATTTTTGAACAGGAGCTTCAACGGTTTTGGGGCAGATGAGAAATTCCCTGAGCCCCGGACCCATCGATTTTGGTCAAAAATGAAAATTTTAAAAGTGCCCCTATTTCTGCTTTAAACTTTAGTTACCATCCCAAAATGAATCCCTGAGATGAAAAAAGTTGATTTCGGAGCATGATTTTTGAACAGGAGCTTCAACGGTTTTGTGGCATATGAGAAATTCCCTAAGCCCCGGACCTATTGATTTTGGTCAAAAATGAAAATTTTAAAAGTGCCCCTATTTCTGCTTTAAACTTTAGTTACCATCCCAAAATGAATCCCTGAGATGAAAAAAGTTGATTTCGGAGCATGATTTTTGAACAGGAGCTTCAACGGTTTTGGGGCATATGAGAAATTCCCTAAGCCCCGGACCCATCGATTTTGGTCAAAAATGAAAATTTTAAAAGTGCCCCTATTTCTGCTTTAAACTTTAGTTACCATCCCAAAATGAATCCCTGAGATGAAAAAAGTTGATTTCGGAGCATGATTTTTGAACAGGAGCTTCAACGGTTTTGTGGCATATGAGAAATTCCCTAAGCCCCGGACCTATCGATTTTGGTCAAAAATGAAAATTTTAAAAGTGCCCCTATTTCTGCTTTAAACTTTAGATACCATCCCAAAATGAATCCCTGAGATGAAAAAAGTTGATTTTGGAGCATGATTTTTGAACAGGAGCTTCAACGGTTTTGGGGCATATGAGAAATTACCTAAGCCCCGGACCCATCGATTTTGGTCAAAAATAAAAATTTTAAAAGTGCCCCTATATCTGCTTTAAACTTTTGTTACCATCCCAAAATGAATCCCTGAGATGAAAAAAGTTGATTTTGGAGCATGATTTTTGAACAGGAGCTTCAACGGTTTTGTGGCATATGAGAAATTCCCTAAGCCCCGGACCTATCGATTTTGGTCAAAAATGAAAATGTTAAAAGTGCCCCTATTTCTGCTTTAAACTTTAGTTACCATCCCAAAATGAATCCCTGAGATGAAAAAAAGTTGATTTCGGAGCATGATTTTTGAACAGGAGCTTCAACAGTTTTGGGGCAGATGAGAAATTCCCTAAGCTCCGGACCCATCGATTTTGGTCAAAAATGAAAATTTTAAAAGTGCCCCTTTTTCTGCTTTAAACTTTAGTTACCATCCCAAAATGAATCCCTGAGATGAAAAAAGTTGATTTTGGAGCATGATTTTTGAACAGGAGCTTCAACGGTTTTGGGACATATGAGAAATTCCCTAAGCCCCGGACCCATCGATTTTGGTCAAAAATGAAAATTTTAAAAGTGCCCCTATTTCTGCTTTAAACTTTAGTTACTATCCCAAAATGAATCCCTGAGATGAAAAAAGTTGATTTCGGAGCATGATTTTTGAACAGGAGCTTCAACGGTTTTGGGGCATATGAGAAATTCCCTAAGCCCCGGACCCATCGATTTTGGTCAAAAATGAAAATTTTAAAAGTGCCCCTCTTTCTGCTTTAAACTTTAGTTACCATCCCAAAATGAATCCCTGAGATGAAAAAAGTTGATTTCAGGGCATGATTTTTGAACAGGAGCTTCAACGGTTTTGGGGCATATGAGAAATTCCCTAAGCCCCGGACCCATCGATTTTGGTCAAAAATGAAAATTTTAAAAGTGCCCCTATTTCTGCTTTAAACTTTAGTTACCATCCCAAAATGAATCCCTGAGATGAAAAAAGTTGATTTTGGAGCATGATTTTTTAACAGGAGCTTCAACGGTTTTGGGGCATATGAGAAATTCCCTAAGCCCCGGACCCATCGATTTTGGTCAAAAATGAAAATTTTAAAAGTGCCCCTATTTCTGCTTTAAACTTTAGTTACCATCCCAAAATGAATCCCTGAGATGAAAAAAGTTGATTTCGGAGCATGATTTTTGAACAGGAGCTTCAACGGTTTTGGGGCATATGAGAAATTCCCTAAGCCCCGGACCCATCGATTTTGGTCAAAAATGAAAATTTTAAAAGTGCCCCTCTTTCTGCTTTAAACTTTAGTTACCATCCCAAAATGAATCCCTGAGATGAAAAAAGTTGATTTTGGAGCATGATTTTTGAACAGGAGCTTCAACGGTTTTGGGGCATATGAGAAATTCCCTAAGCCCCGGACCCATCGATTTTGGTCAAAAATGAAAATTTTAAAAGTGCCCCTATTTCTGCTTTAAACTTTAGATACCATCCCAAAATGAATCCCTGAGATGAAAAAAGTTGATTTTGGAGCATGATTTTTGAACAGGAGCTTCAACGGTTTTGGGGCATATGAGAAATTACCTAAGCCCCGGACCCATCGATTTTGGTCAAAAATAAAAATTTTAAAAGTGCCCCTATATCTGCTTTAAACTTTTGTTACCATCCCAAAATGAATCCCTGAGATGAAAAAAGTTGATTTTGGAGCATGATTTTTGAACAGGAGCTTCAACGGTTTTGTGGCATATGAGAAATTCCCTAAGCCCCGGACCCATCGATTTTGGTCAAAAATGAAAATGTTAAAAGTGCCCCTATTTCTGCTTTAAACTTTAGTTACCATCCCAAAATGAATCCCTGTGATGAAAAAAGTTGATTTCGGAGCATGATTTTTGAACAGGAGCTTCAACGGTTTTGGGACATATGAGAAATTCCCTAAGCCCCGGACCCATCGATTTTGGTCAAAAATGAAAATTTTAAAAGTGCCCCTCTTTCTGCTTTAAACTTTAGATACCATCCCAAAATGAATCCCTGAGATGAAAAAAAGTTGATTTCGGAGCATGATTTTTGAACAGGAGCTTCAACGGTTTTGGGGCATATGAGAAATTCCCTAAGCCCCGGACCCATCGATTTTGGTCAAAAATGAAAATTTTAAAAGTGCCCCTATTTCTGCTTTAAACTTTAGTTACCATCCCAAAATGAATCCCTGAGATGAAAAAAGTTGATTTTGGAGCATGATTTTTGAACAGGAGCTTCAACGGTTTTGGGGCATATGAGAAATTCCCTAAGCCCCGGACCCATCGATTTTGGTCAAAAATGAAAATTTTAAAAGTGCCCCTATTTCTGCTTTAAACTTTAGTTACCATCCCAAAATGAATCCCTGAGATGAAAAAAGTTAATTTCGGATCATGATTTTTGAACAGGAGCTTCAACGGTTTTGGGGCATATGAGAAATTCCCTAAGCCCCGGACCTATCGATTTTGGTCAAAAATGAAAATTTTAAAAGTGCCCCTATTTCTGCTTTAAACTTTAGATACCATCCCAAAATGAATCCCTGAGATGAAAAAAGTTGATTTCGGAGCATGATTTTTGAACAGGAGCTTCAACGGTTTTGGGGCAGATGAGAAATTCCCTGAGCCCCGGACCCATCGATTTTGGTCAAAAATGAAAATTTTAAAAGTGCCCCTATTTCTGCTTTAAACTTTAGTTACCATCCCAAAATGAATCCCTGAGATGAAAAAAGTTGATTTCGGAGCATGATTTTTGAACAGGAGCTTCAACGGTTTTGTGGCATATGAGAAATTCCCTAAGCCCCGGACCTATTGATTTTGGTCAAAAATGAAAATTTTAAAAGTGCCCCTATTTCTGCTTTAAACTTTAGTTACCATCCCAAAATGAATCCCTGAGATGAAAAAAGTTGATTTCGGAGCATGATTTTTGAACAGGAGCTTCAACGGTTTTGTGGCATATGAGAAATTCCCTAAGCCCCGGACCCATCGATTTTGGTCAAAAATGAAAATGTTAAAAGTGCCCCTATTTCTGCTTTAAACTTTAGTTACCATCCCAAAATGAATCCCTGAGATGAAAAAAGTTGATTTCGGAGCATGATTTTTGAACAGGAGCTTCAACGGTTTTGGGGCATATGAGAAATTCCCTAAGCCCCGGACCCATCGATTTTGGTCAAAAATGAAAATTTTAAAAGTGCCCCTATTTCTGCTTTAAACTTTAGTTACCATCCCAAAATGAATCCCTGAGATGAAAAAAGTTGATTTCGGAGCATGATTTTTGAACAGGAGCTTCAACAGTTTTGGGGCATATGAGAAATTCCCTAAGCCCCGGACCCATCGATTTTGGTCAAAAATGAAAATTTTAAAAGTGCCCCTATTTCTGCTTTAAACTTTAGTTACCATCCCAAAATGAATCCCTGAGATGAAAAAAGTTGATTTCGGAGCATGATTTTTAAACAGGAGCTTCAACGGTTTTGGGGCATATGAGAAAATCCCTAAGCCCCGGACCCATCGATTTTGGTCAAAAATGAAAATGTTAAAAGTGCCCCTATTTCTGCTTTAAACTTTAGTTACCATCCCAAAATGAATCCCTGAGATGAAAAAAGTTGATTTCGGAGCATGATTTTTGAACAGGAGCTTCAACGGTTTTGGGGCATATGAGAAATTCCCTAAGCCCCGGACCCATCGGTTTTGGTCAAAAATGAAAATTTTAAAAGTGCCCCTATTTCTGCTTTAAAAAACTTTAGTTACCATCCCAAAATGAATCCCTGAGATGAAAAAAGTTGATTTCGGAGCATGATTTTTGAACAGGAGCTTCAACGGATTTCGGGCATATGAGAAATTCCCTAAGCCCCGGACCCATCGATTTTGGTCAAAAATGAAAATTTTAAAAGTGCCCCTATTCCTGCTTTAAACTTTAGTTACCATCCCAAAATGAATCCCTGAGATGAAAAAAGTTGATTTTGGAGCATGATTTTTGAACAGGAGCTTCAACGGTTTTGGGGCATATGAGAAATTCCCTAAGCCCTGGACCCATCGATTTTGGTCAAAAATGAAAATTTTAAAAGTGCCCCTATATCTGCTTTAAACTTTTGTTACCATCCCAAAATGAATCCCTGAGATGAAAAAAGTTGATTTCGGAGCATGATTTTTGAACAGGAGCTTCAACGGTTTTGGGGCATATGAGAAATTCCCTAAGCCCCGGACCCATCGATTTTGGTCAAAAATGAAAATTTTAAAAGTGCCCCTATTTCTGCTTTAAACTTTAGTTACCATCCCAAAATGAATCCCTGAGATGAAAAAAGTTGATTTCGGAGCATGATTTTTGAACAGGAGCTTCAACGGTTTTGGGGCATATGAGAAATTCCCTAAGCCCCGGACCCATCGATTTTGGTCAAAAATGAAAATTTTAAAAGTGCCCCTATTTCTGCTTTAAACTTTAGTTACCATCCCAAAATAAATCCCTGAGATGAAAAAAGTTGATTTCGGAGCATGATTTTTGAACAGGAGCTTCAACGGTTTTGGGGCATACAAGAAATTCCCTAAGCCCCGGACCCATCGATTTTGGTCAAAAATGAAAATTTTTAAAGTGCCCCTATTTCTGCTTTAAACTTTAGTTACCATCCCAAAATGAATCCCTGAGATGAAAAAAGTTGATTTTGGAGCATGATTTTTGAACAGGAGCTTCAACGGTTTTGGGGCATATGAGAAATTCCCTAAGCCCTGGACCCATCGATTTTGGTCAAAAATGAAAATTTTAAAAGTGCCCCTATATCTGCTTTAAACTTTTGTTACCATCCCAAAATGAATCCCTGAGATGAAAAAAGTTGATTTCGGAGCATGATTTTTGAACAGGAGCTTCAACGGTTTTGGGGCATATGAGAAATTCCCTAAGCCCCGGACCCATCGATTTTGGTCAAAAATGAAAATTTTAAAAGTGCCCCTATTTCTGCTTTAAACTTTAGTTACCATCCCAAAATGAATCCCTGAGATGAAAAAAGTTGATTTCGGAGCATGATTTTTGAACAGGAGCTTCAACGGTTTTGGGGCATATGAGAAATTCCCTAAGCCCCGGACCCATCGATTTTGGTCAAAAATGAAAATTTTAAAAGTGCCCCTATTTCTGCTTTAAACTTTAGTTACCATCCCAAAATAAATCCCTGAGATGAAAAAAGTTGATTTCGGAGCATGATTTTTGAACAGGAGCTTCAACGGTTTTGGGGCATATAAGAAATTCCCTAAGCCCCGGACCCATCGATTTTGGTCAAAAATGAAAATTTTTAAAGTGCCCCTATTTCTGCTTTAAACTTTAGTTACCATCCCAAAATGAATCCCTGAGATGAAAAAAGTTGATTTCGGAGCATGATTTTTGAACAGGAGCTTCAACGGTTTTGTGGCATATGAGAAATTCCCTAAGCCCCGGACCTATCGATTTTGGTCAAAAATGAAAATTTTAAAAGTGCCCCTATTTCTGCTTTAAAAAACTTTAGTTACCATCCCAAAATGAATCCCTGAGATGAAAAAAGTTGATTTCGGAGCATGATTTTTGAACAGGAGCTTCAACGGATTTCGGGCATATGAGAAATTCCCTAAGCCCCGGACCCATCGATTTTGGTCAAAAATGAAAATTTTAAAAGTGCCCCTATTTCTGCTTTAAACTTTAGTTACCATCCCAAAATGAATCCCTGAGATGAAAAAAGTTGATTTTGGAGCATGATTTTTGAACAGGAGCTTCAACGGTTTTGGGGCATATGAGAAATTCCCTAAGCCCTGGACCCATCGATTTTGGTCAAAAATGAAAATTTTAAAAGTGCCCCTATATCTGCTTTAAACTTTTGTTACCATCCCAAAATGAATCCCTGAGATGAAAAAAGTTGATTTCGGAGCATGATTTTTGAACAGGAGCTTCAACGGTTTTGGGGCATATGAGAAATTCCCTAAGCCCCGGACCCATCGATTTTGGTCAAAAATGAAAATTTTAAAAGTGCCCCTATTTCTGCTTTAAACTTTAGTTACCATCCCAAAATGAATCCCTGAGATGAAAAAAGTTGATTTCGGAGCATGATTTTTGAACAGGAGCTTCAACGGTTTTGGGGCATATGAGAAATTCCCTAAGCCCCGGACCCATCGATTTTGGTCAAAAATGAAAATGTTAAAAGTGCCCCTATTTCTGCTTTAAACTTTAGTTACCATCCCAAAATGAATCCCTGAGATGAAAAAAGTTGATTTTGGAGCATGATTTTTGAACAGGAGCTTCAATGGTTTTGTGGCATATGAGAAATTCCCTAAGCCCCGGACCCATCGATTTTGGTCAAAAATGAAAATTTTAAAAGTGCCCCTATTTCTGCTTTAAACTTTAGTTACCATCCCAAAATGAATCCCTGAGATGAAAAAAGTTGATTTCGGAGCATGATTTTTGAACAGGAGCTTCAACGGTTTTGGGGCATATGAGAAATTCCCTAAGCCCCGGACCCATCGGTTTTGGTCAAAAATGAAAATTTTAAAAGTGCCCCTATTTCTGCTTTAAACTTTAGTTACCATCC